>NC_081420.1:125939618-126177118 GCF_949786415.1 Peromyscus eremicus
AAAGCCTCCCTTCAGCTCCACTATAGTGCAACCCAGAACAGAAGGAACAGAAGAAGGTGCTGGGACCTTGGTCTTTTCCTGTTTCCCACTCTTGCCATGATACACTGCAAACCAACAGGACCAAATGACCTGAGTCTGTGAGTCAAATAAAACTGATTATCTCAGGAACTTTGCTGATAGAATTGATAGTGATGGCTCTAACTAACACAGGAGAAAAACGGAGGCACAAATGAACTGTGAGCTTGTGCACATGCATGTGTATAAAGCATTGACATTTAGGATACAGCTTCCTGGTGAATGTGTTTACAGAAAGATTTCCTGGGACAAGGCAAACCACCCTGAGGGTGGGCGGCCATCCACAGGCTGGGGCCCTGGACTGAACACGAGGCATTGAGCTGTGTTCTGGCTTTCCTCTCTGCTTCCTGACAGCAGATGCAGTATGACATCATGCACCTGCCACGTGCCTTTCCCACCATAAGGGACTGCACCCTCAACTGTGTTCCTAAGTTGCTTTTGTCAGTGACTTTGTCTCAGCAGGGAGACAAGTACAAGACAATTAGCTGCGTGATCATGTGCATGATCATTTAGGCTTCAATTCCCAACTGTAAAAAAGATGCTGATTAAACATTTTCTAAGGTTTTCTCCCTCATTACATTGATGAACTTTTCTATTGGGGTAAGCAATGTAAAAATAAAAACAAAAAAAACAAAAAACAACAACAAAAAAAAACCTCTCAACATGTACATTGTAAAAATGTATTTTATTATCTTTCAAACTGTATTTCGTGCTACATAGCGTAAGGGCTCTGCCTACTGTCCCCACCCCTTGCAGAGAGCTGACTGATATTTAAGACCCACACAGAGGCCCATCAAAACCAAACACACTTACTCTCCTATCGCCAATGGTGGACAGCAGCAGAGTGGAATGGGATGCTGTTGCTGATCTTTTGCTTCCAGGTGTAACATTATATTCGGGATCCGAATTGTTAAATTATTGGTAAGGAAGGTCATAAAGTTATAAATGGTGTAAGCTTCATAGCAGTCTCTACAGGTATCGGCATATATTCCAACTTTGGGGAATTTTAAGGCCAACCACTATGGAAAAGCACAGATGTTAAAGAGAAATGCTACTGATTCAGAAAATGCTACTGAAGGCATTTGTTTCTTTTTTCTTTTCTTTTTTTTTTTTCCCCTGATAGGGTCTATGTAACCTGGGTGTTCTGGAACTCACTATGTAGACCAGGCTGGCCTCCAACTTAAGAGTTCCACCTGAGTGATGGGATTAAAGGCATGCAACACCACATCTGGCTAAAGCCATTTTCTTTAGTTGTGTCTACTGTGGAAAGTGTTTTTTTCCTTTTATTTTCTTTTTTGGGGTGGGGTGGGGTACAAATAAAAGACTTAGTAACTAAAAAGCATGATAGTGAACAATCAGCATCCTTATGAGAGTCTGCATCTATGGGTTCAGCCAACCCTGGAGCAGAAATATTTGTAACAGCCCCTGACCCCAGGTCTGCACTCTGGCCTCGAACTCATGGAGGTCCTCTTACCTGCCTACGGCACTGATATTCTATCAGGTGTCATAAACCATCTAGAGCTGACCATAAGGACAGGGGGACACACTATGCTGATGCTAACCATTTTATATAAGGGAATTGAGCATCAGTACATTTTGATGCCTGGGGTGGGAAAGTATTCTCTTGTGGCTACGTATGGATGAGGGTAATTACAATATTTCATTCTTTAAAAGATTAAGAGCCTAATCTTAAATTTAAGCAAGCGAGCAAGGAAAACAGCTACATATTAAAAATATTTGAAATATCTGCATTTTTCATTATAATATCTTCCTTACCAACACTAAAATAAGTGAACTTGGCCAGTTGCAGTGGTGCATGGCTTTAATCCCAGCACTTGGGAAACAGAGGCAGGGGGCTCTCTGTGAGTTCGGGTCCAACCTGCTCTACATAGTGAGTTCCAGGACAGCCAGAACTACATAGTGAGACCCTGTCTCAAAAATATAAAAACAAATAATAAGTAAAAACAGAAAGAAAGAAAAATCTGGGTTGTGGTGGTACATACCTTTGAGCCTAGCACTCAGGTGGCAGAGGCAGGAGGATCTCTGAGTTTGAGTCTAGCCTGGTCTCCAGGGTTAGTTCCAGGACAGCCAGGGCTACACAGAGAAACCCTGTCTCAAAAAAAAAAAAAAACTAAAACAAAAACAAAAACACAAAAAAACCATGAAAAATTTCACTATCAATCTCTTTTTAAAAGTCAATATTTTGTGTTTATTACTTTATTAAGCATTTTTTTTTTTTTTGGTTTTTTGAGACAGGCTTTCTCTGTGTAGTTTTGGTGACTGTCCTGGATCTTGCTCTGTAGACCAGGCTGGCCTTGAACTCACAGAGATCTACCTGGCTCTGCCTCCCGAGTGCTGGGATTAAAGGCATGTGCCACCGCTGCCTGGCTATTAAGCATTCTTTAGTAAGCATAGTTAAGTGTCAGAAGAGAAGCAAGGCGGTAGTGGCGCTCGCCTTTGATCCCAGCACTCACTGGGGAGACAGAGGCACGTGGGTCTCTGAGTATGAGGCCAGCCTGGTCTACAGTATGAGTTCCAGGACAGCCAGGGCTACATGGAAAAATCCTGTTTCAAAAAACCAGAAAAAAAGGTGTCATAAAAGACTTTTTAAAAAGATTTATTTACTTTATTATTTTATGTGCATGAGTATTTTGCCTACATGTATGCATATGTGCTATGTTCATGCCTAGTGCCTACAGAGATCAGAAATTGGGTTCCCTGGGACTGGAATTATAGTTGTGAGCTGCCATGTGGGTGCTGGGAATTGAACCTGGGTCCTCTAGAAGAGCAAAGTACTCTTTACCAATGAGCCATCTCTCCAGCCCAAGAATTCTTAATGCAATACAATGAAACATACTTACACTACATAAACTGTATATTGGGACCATCCAAAGAATCCTACAGAAAGTAAAACATAAAAAAACACTTAATATGTTTATGATTTAAGTCAGTCAATAGTAGTAATAGCAAATACATTAAGATTTGACCTTATAATAGGTTTTTGAAGTTTGGGTTGGGGGAAATGCACCAAGTGTTGCAGAATCCCCCAGAAGGACACTTGTACCGTCACCAGTATGAAGATACCAGCAATAAACCATGCTTTAGTGTGTATTCCAACCTTGAAAAACAAAAGAACACATTGGTTTAGATTCTGACATTAAAACTATAAAGATCAATATCTTTGTCTTAAATTTTCATTAGATTACTAATACTGCTTTGTATTTCCCAAATAATTAGTAGCAATTAAAAAAAGATTTACTTTTTAGTAAATTCTATGTATGTGTCTGTGTGAATATGTGCATGTGTGAGTGTGGGTACCTGCTGAGGTCAGAAGAGGGTGTTACAGAGTGTGGTAGCACACACCTTTAGTCCCAGTAAAGGGACTTGGGAGGTAGAAGGTCTCTGTGAGCTCCAGGACAGCCTGACAAAAGAACCCTCCTCCTCCTCTTCCTCAAAAAAAAAAAACACATTTACATAATATTTTGCCCATTCCTAGTGTGTTATTTGCTTTCTGTATCTGATTCTTGTTTGCTGTTTATGAGCTATCTTGAGGAAATGCTCCAGTTAAGCCTCTAACCTTGAACACAAAAACAAAACCTTCCTTTAAACTTCTCAGTCCCCTCCACCTATTGTGCTATCATTTCTCAGGCTCCTTCGGAGTCAAAATCTTCAAAACTCATATATTCTCCGGATTCTAAGTTTCCACCACACATTCGTACTTCAACAATTCTGTTCTGGGTTTGGTCCTTCCAGCTTCAGTGATCACTAAGCTCCCACTGACCTTTCTACTTGTGAAGAGTGACAGGCAGGTTGGCAAGAGTGGACAGTATTCAGAATGTCCCCTTGAAACCCTCCTCCCGGGCATTCACTTCATTGGTTCCTTGTGAATTCCTGGGAAATGCCGGTGCCAGGTCTTTGCTGTTCCTTCTCTGTGTCCTTGATCTCAAGCATTCTTTAACTGCAGACACTGTCTAAAGTCTGACCATTAGTACCTAGGTGTGTTCCCCTTTCAGAGGTCAGAACTTAACCCCTAATGCAAACTGCCATATTTGGAGATAAAGCTGATGGGGACTTAGATGAAATGAGGTCATAGTCTCATAGGGCTGGCGATCTCAAAATGAAATCGTTCAACCACCTGAGGATTCAGCAAGAGTATGGCCATCTGCAACCTGAGAGTACCCTCCCTAGACAGCAACCTTCTGGCCCCCATGACTCCAAAATCATTTTCAAGACTGTGACAAAACAAATTCCTCTTGAAGGCACTCAGTTCATGGTATACACATGTGCTTCTGTGTGTGTGAGTGCAGGTGTGCATGTGTGGAGGTCAGAGGATCAGCTCTGGGAAGTCAGCTCTCCTTCCAGCTTAGGAACCAGGGTCTCTTGTTTCTGCTGCTGTGCTGCACAGTGGAGGCTAGCTGGCTGGCAAGCTTCCAGGCAATTCTGTGTCCACCTCCCATCTTGCCATAGATGCCATTCAGGTGGGTTACAGAGAGGGAACTCAGGTGGTCGGGTTTCCTGGTTATTGCTCCACCTGCTGAGCCGTCTTCCACAGCCCAGTTTACGGCCTTTATTATGGCAGAGAGTAGATTAAACAAGACGTGTACCTGCAGTTGAAACTGTTCTGAGGTCCAGACTTGCATATCCAAGTGCATTATTTGACAGGCTCACCCGCACGTCCTCCATTAAACATCCCTGTCAGAACTTGAGGGACTCAACTTGGGGTGTTAGCAGTTTACACCGCAGATTAGAATTGGTCTTAAAGGTTAATGGCACTTTCAAACTACGCTTGAAGCTCACAGCTAAGAGAATACTAAGTGAATTAAGTACTCCAAGGAACACTAAGTGAGGAAATTATATTTATATTATGATTGCTATACCTAAATTTAGGTGGACATATTTTAAATAACAAAAAACTGAACAAATGAGAAATACTTAATGTCATATCGTAAGAGTCTTAAATAACTATATGAACTATAATAAGAAAAGCCAACAAAAGTTTAGTGAACAAAATAACCCTACAGACACGTTTGGACACATTATTTAACTAAAATATTTTCCACACTCAAAAGCGGGGGGGTCATGTACATGGTATGTCATAACTCTTCTAAAATAATAAAGTACTTTCTGGTTATTATTAATAATTCTAAGTTCATTTTATACATATATTACGGATATGTTAGGTATTCAGCTTGTAATACTTTAGTAATGTCACAACATGATGTCATGTTGTGACATCAACAAGTAACAAAAGGCTGCCGGAGAGATGAGTCAGGTAAGGGGCTTGCCTCCAACACTGCACTGATCTCTTGAGCTCAGTCCTCACTCAGCACTCATGATGGAAGGAAAGAACAACTCTCCCAACTGGTCCGGCCTCTGACCTCCACAAGTGGGCCATCCCACGAATACACCAACAACAAATACATAAAAAAAAAAAAAAGAAACAAATACACGAGGAACTTTTGTAAAACTTTTGCTTTGACTGAGGAGTAACTTCAAGTCGCCAGCATAACTCAGTTGGTAGAATGCTTGCTTGCCTCAAATGAAGAAAGCCCTGGGTTCCATCCCCAGCGTTGAATAAACAGAAGCACTGAGAATGTGGACGTTGGAGGACCATCCTAGGCTACAAAGCAAGTCCCAAAACAGCCGGTCTACATGAGACTTTATCTCATTAAAGAAAGAAACAAACAAAAGACGGAACTTCAAACGTAAAAACAATTAGCAAAGTCCAACTAACGGGAATCCTTTCGTTCCAGGAAGCAGGCTAAAAGCTTATAAAATCCAGAACGTAGCTTTCAAGGTAGTTTATCTGATCTGGTCAAGCCCTATATCTGCACAGCAGATATGATTTCAAGAGTAGTTTTCTGGGAACTGATGGGTACCGGCGAAGCATTCTAAGCAGCAACATTAACTATTTTTCTCCACCCAGTTCCACCTCCACTTGTAGCGGCAAAGTGAGATCAGACGGGTCTGTTTAATGTTCAGAGATGAAATGTTTTTCTGACCCCCAAGCATTAAAGGCTGACAAAGGGATTCTGTCAAACAGACTAAGAAAGGGTAGAGGTGCTGGACTCTCTTACCTTTTCTGCTGTATGCAATTTCCAAATACACAACGTAACAAATATTAAAATTATAACTATATAAATAAGTATGACCAGGGGTCGGATCCATCGCCTCCAGTTTTCCCTAGTGCACGCACAGGCCATTTTCATCAGTGAAAAAGCACTGAACAGCCAAGAAAATGAACCAAATCAAGATTTTGGCTCTTTCACTTCTTTAGCTGTTTTCTGTGAAGTCAGACCTCAGACCTTTATGATTGGGCAGCTCCGGAGGAGGGCGTGACTGTAACCAAGGTTACCGAAGGGCGTGGTGGGAGGGATGCCGAGGAGGGTAGTGGAGGACTGTTGGCTTCGCTAACTTGGCTGGTCTTAGTGGATCCTGAGGAGGATTCCGGAAGCTGTAGGGACTGGGGACGTTTCAGAAACACGTGCTGCATTCTTGAGACTTTGTTCCATCTAAAGGAAAGCCCTAGTGAGGGACAGAGCAGAACTTGAGACAGCCTTGTTTTCTGAGAAGGCTCCCTGGTTGTCTTTAGCGATGGCATTAGAAACTGGCTGGAAAAACACAGAATAGGAAACCTTTGCTTAGATTTCAGTCAGTTGCTAAAGTTTAGAGCCCTAAGGAGGGATTCCTCTGCATAATTTCTGAACCAAGTAGAAGAATCATTCTAAAAAATAGCTTATTTGGAAGTAACTGCCAATATGAAATGTTCACATTTGGAACGTGTGTTAAAAAGTCCTACTCATTTAGAATTCAAAAAGTTGGAATTCTGACACCACATTCTGTGCACTCAAAGCTTTTAGCTGTATAGGTTTGCAGAGCAAACAAATGGCAAATGGGATCGTACGGTCTCTCTAAATCAAGGGAGCAAGCAAACATCTGTGTCTCAATTAGACATGTGAATATATATGGCCTATATCGTCGTCAACACTATCCTACATTCTTTACCTACAAGTGTTAGTTTTATGTGGTGCTGTATTATTCATTAAGCAGCACTGTTTGCTGTGAGAGAAAAGCCAGGAGGTATGACAAAACCCACTGTAGGAGTTTATTAGGAGAAGGAACAGAGGGGAATGTGCTTTAGGCCTATGGAAGGTTATGCATGGAGAGAGAGGAAGAAGGAGAAGAGGAGGGGAGGAGTCTGTGACCTGCTTTTTATGGATGCCCCCGCACATGAACATTTGGCCTTAGGAGCTCTGCCATGCGTGCACATAGACTGCGTGATCACACTGTGTAAATTACACCACCATGCAGCTCAGGGATTATATAGGACATAAGGGATGACTAAGCCTCTTGCTTGGTTACTGAACACGTGTGGTCATGTAGCAACAATATGAGTTGATCTGCACAAAAGTACCGAGAGACAGGCAGTTTTCTGTTTCACAGATGAGAAGTTTCAAGTGATTGATTTGCCCAAACATTAGCTGTTTTCTCTGACCTTGGAGTCTGCTCGATGTTTAAATATTTGGTTTGTCATCATCTGCAACCAGGGAAATTCTGCCTTTTGGCCACGTGGGCAAAATGCTGTGGCCCCAAGTCTCCCAGAGATACAGATGGAATAGTGTATTCTTGTCACACTGTGACCCAGAGCCTGGAGACTGACTTCCACAGTCTTTTTCCCTATTCCTCCATGATCTCTATTTTGCAACTTTTCCTTAAAGGGGCACTACAACTTTTGTGTGGTCGAAACTAAAACAGCTGGTTAGGGGGAATTCCTAATCTTTAGTGAATACCTTGTGTATTGTTAAAGTTCAGAAAATAAGAGAAACTCTTGCTCTGTAACCAAATGTCATTACTATTTACTTCTTGGAAATGACAGTCTAGCAGGGGCTGTTTCTGTATGTTCAGCCACACACACTCATTGCTGCCTGCAGTCATCTTCCCCGTTCTTTCTCATGGAAGACCATTTTTAACATAATTTCTGAAAGCTGTCTCAAATGCTCTAGCACCATCCTTCATGTTTTGTTACCGCCATTAAATGTTTGTCTGTTTTTCTTAGACTGTGAGTTTCTCAGAAAAAGCTAAAATTCTTGAATTATTAAGAGCCATTATTAAAAACCAAGGCAATGAAGAGACAAAGGTGTCAGATGCAGACGTGACTCTGCATGTGTTTTTGAGCTGGAATTCATTTTTGATGAAACATCTAGACAGCAACAGAGAAATCAGAAATAGTGAGTTTTTCATTTAAATATGTTCACTCATAAAGGCTCTGCTTTATTTTGAAGATGTCCTTCCTTCCTTCCTTCCTTCCTCCCTCCCTCCCTCCCTCCCTCCCTCCCTCCCTCCCTCTCTTCCTTCCTTCCTTCCTTCCTTCTTTCCCTCGCCCTTCCTTCCTTCTATCCCTCCCTCTCTCCCTCTTTCCTCCCTCCCTCCCTTCCTTCCTTCTTCTCTTCCTTCCTTCCTTTTCTTTATTTTTCCCTTTCATTCTTGACAGTCTCTCTGTGTAGTCCACACTGTCCTGGAACTCACAGACACCCACCTGTTTCTGCTTCCTCAGGGCTAGGATTAAAAGTGTGTGCCACCATGCCCCACAGTTGATAGTCACTGATTTTAAAGCAAGATCTGCTGACTTTACAGGGCTCTGTGATGAATTCAGAGAGAGAGAGAACAAGGGCCTGTAAAGCCAGGGCTGAGAATAAAGGCCTCAGCTGTGTCCCTCGGTACATAGAGGCTGGAGGCCCTGGCCCCTTGCTTTTGTTCTACTCTGGTTTCCATGAAATCTTCTAATTCTCACCTGAGTAGCTGCATCTTTGCCCTTGCCTAGCATGTTTCTAATGTAGAAGTTCTGATCCCCCCCATATCCTCAGCAAAGAAATATTATATATATATATAATATTACATTAATATAATATAATATTATACTAGAGAGAGAGAAATAGAGAGACACAAAGAGAGAGAGAGAGAGAGAGAGAGAGAGAGAGAGAGAGAGAGAGAGAGAGAGAGAGAGAGAGAGAGAGAGAAAGAGAGAGAGAGTCTGTATACAGCCCTGGCTGTCCTAGAGCTTACTCTGTAGACCAGGCTGGCCTTGAACTCAGAGATCTGCCTGCCTCTGCCATCCAAGTGCTGGGATTAAAGGTGTGTAATTACACCCAGCAGTGATAGCAAAGATACCTAACTATTCTATTTCTTAGGTATTTCAGCCCTCAGAAGAAAAAGGAAGGGAAAAGTATGCATGCCCACACAGTTTAATTGTAGACATTTGTGTATTCTGTGACAGCTGTATCTGTTTTCCAAAATTTAAGATACAGATTAAAGTATCTCAGACACTTCTGTGAGCTCCAGCAGCCTGTGTTCTGTCGGCACACACACTGGGAGCTGTAATCCTAGGTCAGTCGCCTGTGTTTCTGACCTGGATTTATGCTTCTCCTTGGTCTTGATTTCTTCATTCCAGACACCATCCCCACATTCGCAGAACTTATCTGAACAGTTTCTGATGGCTTCCTATGCTTTACAAGCTTTACTTTTCCAGTTTTTCCTCTGGTTCACTTCCCCGGCACACGCACTTTTACCCTGGGTTTTGTTTGTTCCTTGGTTAAACCTCTGAGATAAATATTTAAATGAATATTTGAATTTCCCTTGCCCTTATCCTCAAGGTGTGCTACTAGAGATACTGGATCCATGACTATCGGCTTCTCTAGTTTCCTCACAACAAAACTGACAAAGTGCCTTCTCCTGCCCGGTAGATTTCTGTAATGAAGGTGATTAGCTGAGGATGGGATACTGTGAAGGTGTAAACAACCTACTGTAGTAATAAATTACCTCGTGTAAAAATTAGTACTCTCATGACGGCTTTCCAGCCTTCTTCCTTCCTTCCCTTCCTTTCTGCTCCTGTCCTCTCCTCTCCCCTTCCCTCCTCTCTCTCTCTTTCTGGCTCCCTTGTATCCCAGGCTGACCTCAAACTTGCTACATATCCAAGATCCTTGAACTTCTGATCCTTCTCTATCTCCCAAGTCCTGGGGTTACAGGGCCGCAGTGCCAAGGGCAGTTCATGCAGTGCTGGGATTGCACCTGGTGCTTCACGTGTGCTGGACGACTGCTTTACCGACTGAGCACTAACTACAGCCCAGCTCTTATTTATTTCCACCAGCGTTTTGTCTTCAGACCAATTTAAGTGACACTTGTCAAGCATCAAGGTGCAGGCTAAAAGAAATGAAAACGAACCCCCCGACCCTGTGTGTGTGTGTCTTGAGACAGGGTCTCATTCTGTATCTCAGGCTGGTCTCAAGCGTTGTAATTCTCCTGCCTTAGCCTCCCGAGGGCTGGAATTGCAGATTTGAGCCATCACATCTGATTTGGGAAAAATCCTATTAACTTAGCAGAAATTATGTTACCTAGAAAAGTTGAGAGGAAAAGTTTTTGTGACAAGGATGATGATTCCGTATATTATAAAAAAAAACAACATGAGAAATGAAAAAGTTATACTGAAAATTTTTATGATTTTAAATAAAAATGAAATGTTATTTGTGCATTACATGGTGACCCCCAAAGAAATCTTTGACTTGTACAAGCAAGGGGAGATGTTAATCCTGCCGGAGGAGAATAAGACCACTACCACAATTTTGAGCCAAATTTGAAGCAAACTTTAATTAGACACTGACTAGGACAATGGACTCTGGCCAGGTCCATTCCTGGATTTCCAGAAAATGGCCAGGAGTCACATTTTGCAGAGGCTTAAAAAGACAAACCCATAAGGCCACAGTATTTCCCATCAGGTCCAGTCAGTGGCAAGCATATAGCTTGACATACTACTTCCTCCCTGTGTACCTCTTGCCTATGTCCAATCAGGGCAAGCATACATCCTGATGCACTTCCTGTCTGCATGCCTCTTGCCCACATGATCAAGCACATCCAGTGCAGTTAGGTCAACCAAACTTGTTTAGGGGAATTTAATCCCAGCACTCAGGAGGCAGAGCCAGGCAGATCTCTGTGAGTTCAAGGGCAGCCTGGTCTACAGAGTGAGATCCAGGACAGGCACCAAAAAAACTACACAAAGAAACACTGTCTCAAAAACCAACCAGGCAACAAAACAAAACAAAACAAAAACCGAAATGTGACTTTGGCTCTCACAAAAGATTAGAGGGAGGGTTTTGTGCTAATGTGAAGAGTGAGCGGGAGGAGGGGAGAGGGCGATCTGTGGTTGGTATGTAAAATGAATAAAAAGTTTCTTAAAAAAAAGACATGGGGTATGTGTGTGTATTTTGTTGCTCAGGATAATCTCAAACATCCTATGCTGGGATGACAGGGCCATGAACCATGACACCCAGTTTATATTTCAAATCAGGAAATGCCATGTGTCCAATTTTCCTCAGAAGTGGTCTGGCCTTTTAAAAAATATTTCTATATGAATTTTAGGACTGTTCTTTGCCTGAAATATGCCACTAGGATTCTGACGGCAGTTACATTGGATCTATATGTTCCTGTTGGTGGTGTGGATATTCTGATAAGCTTTATTCTGAGTCACAGGGTATCCTTCCATTTAGCTTCACCTTCTGTTTCTTTGACCAGTGTTTTGTTTTTGTTTTTGGCCTAGACCAGACTGGCCGGGAACTCCCCAAGTCCCACCTGCCTCTGCTTCCTGAGTGCTGGGTTTAAAGGTGCACACCGCTAAGTCTAGCTCAAAAATTAAAAAAAAAAATATAGACTTCTAATCAAGCAATTTTTGTTAAAGCATTAAGAATTTATGTTTAAAGAGTAAGACACAGCCAGGTTGGTGGTGGTGCATGCTTTTAGTCTGATGGCACAGGCAGGCTGCTCTCTGTGAGTCAAGGCCAGCCTGGTCTACAGAGGTAGTTCCAGGACAGCCAGGGGATATACAAAGAAACCCTATCTCAAAAATAAAACAAACAAACAAAAAAGAGTCAAAGCGTAAGATACGTAAGAGTTTCAGAAAATGGTATTGCATTTATTGAAAGACATGTAGTTGAACTATAATTATGTAAACTTAAATGGCACATGATGATTAAATTAAATTAAATTAAATTAATCTTAATTTTGTATTTACATTTTCAGTCCAGATCATTACATTCATGCAGTGGTAAGAAGCAATGATTTTTTTTCCAAATGTCCATCCTCTTGAGAAATGCAAGAGAGTTCAGCTGAAGTTGTTATTTACTGTTTGAATATATGATAACCTAACAGTTTAAGAAAGACAAATCCTAGGAAATTTAAATGTTATTTGTGATATACAAAACACACGAATATATATATTAACATGTGTGTATTGGCATTATATGTATGTTTATTATATATAGTAGTTATATCTGTTTTTTGCCTGTCTTTGAATTTTTCCAACATTTTGAACTCTTCAGATCTTGAGCCTACACACAAAGAGGATTGTGGTAGCTTTAAGAGTCCATTGATGGGTTGGGGGTTCCTTCTGCTTTTCTGGGATATCAGTAATGACATCTTCACATAGCTTGGCCTCAGAAAGTGTATCCTGTGAAGGAACTGTGTCTTCCAAGTCTTGATATTGGGTTGTATCAGAAGGTTCCTGCTCTTCTGGGACATCAATCACAATGTCTCACATGACTTGGATGCAGCAGCTGCATTCTGTGAAGTATCGTGTGTCCAAAGCCCTGATACTGGTCCTGGGGCAAGTGAGGATGGCTTTGAACCTGCAGATACTACATCTTGTGATGATCAGGAAAGCAAACTTGTGTGTTCAGAATGTTCCGAGTCTTCAGGAAAACTTTTTTTTCCTGGATAACATTTCATTGTTCTCCCTTTAAGATAATATATAAATTTATTAGTCAGGGGGCTCCTTCTGCTCTTCTGGGATATTAATCATTACATCTTCACATAGCTTGGCCTCAGAAAGTGCATCCTGTGAAGTATCTGTGTCTTCTAAGTCTTGATGTTGGTCTTTATCAGGAGGTTCCTGTTCTTCTGGGATATCAATTACAAGGTCTTCACTTGACTTGGATGCAGCGGCTGCATTCTGTGAAGTAACTGAGTGCGCAAAGGCCTGATATTGGCCCAGGTGTGAGGATGGCTTTGAATCTGCAGAAACTGCATCTTGTGATGATGAGGGAACATCATCACTGAACAGACCTGTGTGTTGGGTACGCTCCGGGTCTTCAGGAAGACATTTTTTTTTTTCTGATGCCCTCTCATTGTTCTCCCTTTGAGACAATATAAATTTATTAGCCAAAAGTTATTTTTACCATTCTAAAAATTGTTCTGCTCTTTGTCCTCCCCAAATTTGAAGAGCCTGTATCATGGTACTGCTTTAAGTATGTTCTTATTTCTTAAATTACTAGAGTAAATCTTATGTATTTGGGTTGGGGTGATACCTCAATCTGCAAAGTGCTTGCCACACAAAAATGAGGACCTGAGTTCAGTCCTCAGCAGAGGTCCAAAGCTGGGCATGCTTGCAGTCCTGTGCTAGCGAGACAGAGTTGGATCCCTGGGACCGTCTGGACAGCGATCCTAGCTCAATCTGTGAGCCTCAGGACAGTGAGAGACCCTGTTCCAAAACCCAAACTGAACAGCTCCTGAGGGGCCACACCCAAGGTTCACCTCTGACCTTTCCTGCACATGCAGACACTCCCCCCTCCCCATATACACACTCACACTAACAGAAGTTAAACAGCTGTTACTTACCCAGGCGTCTTATTTGTTGAGAAATATCATCTCTGACATCGGATACATCCCACATAGCCAGGAAAGAGTCAAAGCAAGAGCCTTCCTCTGCCTCTTGCATGTAAGGTACGTAGGAGAATATATGGTAATGGGCAATGGCCACGAGGAACATTTCAAGGCACACTATGAAATCCTACAACAGCCACAAAAATATTTATCATCTTTGGCTTTAAATCTAGTTTTTCAAAATGCTAACATTTTCAAAGTTATATAGGGTGTCAACTTTTAAAATATAATCCAGATTACATTTTTTTCCACTTCAAAACATGACAAACCAAGGTTTACATCTCTTTTGCCCTCCCTCAGTCAAGTATTTCTTAATCTGTTCCCCAAGGACTGAAAGGAAACATGCAGATATATGTAGACCAGGAATAAAACCATTACCAATCAGGACCTATGGGCCATTTCTCTAGGGCTCCCGCTCCTCACCATAGAGCAAGCTAACAGTCTTGCTCACTGTTTGGATATTTGGGGCAACACTGTGTCAAACAGCTTAAACAGTAAAACCTCTTGAGTTCACTGACAGCACTACTTACTTGCAGGCCCGTGGTCACAGCTTCCGCACTCTGCCATTCCCATGTGTGCTTTTCAGAAATAATGCCAACCTTCACCAACAGTGCTATAAGGACTGCTTGCCTGTATGTCAAGAAAAGGTAAATGTCAAATCTAGATCATGAAATGACCAACTGTTTATGGAATTAGGGGCTCGGGATGGGGCTCGGTGTGTAAAGCACTTGCTGCACAAGTATGAGGACCTGAGTTAGAGTCACAGAAGCCAGGGAAGGCTGGCATGGTGGTGCACATCTGTAAACCCCGTGCTCCTGCAGTGAGCTGAGAGGTGGGTTAAGAGAACCCTGGGAAGACTGCAGGCTGATGATCCTGTTGTGTGCAGAGTAACAGTTAAGAGACCCCATCTCAAATGAAAGGCGAGGACCGATACCCAAAGCTGTCCTCATTTCCACATGCACACATGGCATGGACATGTCGCCACTCACACAATAAACACATATCATATACACAAAGAGATTAAAATGTGCACCTAAAAACAGTGAAGTCCTCAATGTACCCCAGGGCTTCCCACTGTTCTGCCTTCAGGGCATATTTCAAAACAAGTTCTGCTTATATTAAATATACTCACCCAGCATTACAAATTTATTCTACTAGTTTCATAAGATGAATTTCATTATGTATTGTCAGAACTTCATTATTTGGCTCATATATTATTTTTGCTTTGAAACTATGTACAAACAATTAGATTCTAAGTTCTAACAGCTTGTAAGTAAAGGCTGATACTCAAGTGTATTTACATGTGTATTCATGACTAGAATTTGATTGTATTATTCATTCATTCATTTAGATACAGGGTCTACTAATGTAATAATCCTGGTTGTTCTGGGACTTGCTGTGCTGACCACCTATCCTTGAACTCAGAGATCTGGCCGCCTCTGCCTCCCAAGTGCTGAGATTAAAGGTATGTGCCACCATGCCTGGATAATTACTATGATAAAAAAAATATTTATTGCTGGCTGTGTGTGTGTGCACACATGTAACATGTTGTGTGTGTGGAGGTCAGAGGACAGCCTGCAGGAGTCATTTCTTTCCATCTACCTCGTGGGCTCTTTGATGGAACTCCAACTGTCAGGTTGGTGATGGCAAGCATCTTTTCCTGCTGATCCATTTCACTGGCACTATTAATTTTGTTTTTTCTCCCTTTTTAAGGCTTACTTCTTATGATTTGTGTGTCAGGGTGCCAGAGATCAGCTTTGTGGAGTTGGTTCTCTACTTCCACCTATACAGGGGTCCTGGGGATTAAACTCAGTTCATTAGGCGTGCATAGCAAGTGCCTTTCCCCAGGGAGCTAGCCTGCCAGCCCACAGCATATCTGCATTATAATACCATCGAGTCCCAGAAGTCTCTATAGCATATGATGTATGCCTCCAACTGCTAATGATTACTTCTGGCAGTGCAATTTCATGAATTCCTTCTCCTTTGCCCTACTGAATTGCTAAACTGGATCTGACTGTTTCTATAACTCTTAGTACCTATCCTGTCCTAACACCATGACTAGTTTGCTGTTTGCTTTGTGACATTGAGGACAGACAGTAGGGCAGTGGATACACCAGGCAGACACTCTGATGGATCTCCAGCCCTACCTTGTGTTTTAAAGGACACTCACTGATAAACATTCCCTGTCATTAAATATTTTCTCCCAAATTGATATTGTTTTATTTATGACAGATTTTAGGTAATTTATTCATTTTGAGATAGGGTCTCACTATGTAGCTGACTGGCCTCAAACTTGCTATGTAGACCCTGCTAGCCTTGAACTCATAGAGAGTCACTTGCTTCTGCCTCCCTGGGGAGTGCTGGGATTAAAGGTACACACCACCACACCAACATCAAGATATTTAGGCTATCTCAAATTATCTTCATCTTTTAAATGTCACAGTGGCCATCTGACTACTTCTTTGATTGTTCAGATACAAGATAACACAATGTGGCACAATAGGCTGGTCTACAACTTGCTTTATAGAGCAGGCTGTCCTCAAACTCACAATGTGAGATTCTCTTGCCTCGCCCTGAATACTGGGATTACAGGTATGTACCACCACACATGACTAAGATTATTTGTTTTTTTATCTTTTAAAACTATTTAATATTTATTTTAATGTGCATGCATTTTGCCTGCATGTATGTATATGATGCATGTGCAGTATCTGCAGATACTAGAAGAGGGCATTAGAACCACCTGGATCTGAAGTTACAGAAGGTTGTGAGCCACTAATCGTGTTAGCGTTGGGTCCTGAGCAAGAGTAGCAAAGCGCTCTTGTCTGCTGAGCCATCTCACCATCCCTGTTTTTGTAAATCTTACAATACCTGAAGGGATGGCTTTTTTAAAAAGACGTTCTTGTGTGTGTCTGACTGCAGGTATGTGCATATGCTCACAGAGGCCAGAGGAGGACTTCAGACCCCTTGGAGCTAGAGTTACATGAGGTTGTGAGCTGCCAGACATGGGTGCTGGGGACCAAACTGCGGTCCTCTGGATATGCAGCACACTCTCTTAACTGCTGAGCCTCTCTCCAGCCCCAAAGGCATCTTCCTAGTTCAAGTTGGCCTTGAATGGTAGTCCTGCCTCAGTCTTCCAAGAGCTGGATTACAGACAGGCACCACTGAGCCTGGCATTGTATTCACATTATTTAAAAAACTCCCTTACCAACAGTTTTATTGGCATTTATAAAATGAGAATATTTAAGAGCAAGCAGTACTTACCAAAACAAGACAAAGGCTACCAGTTTGACACAAAGAAATTTGCCAACGGGTTTTATAGGGCTGAGCTCTTCCTTCAGCATGTTGTAAAACAGCACGAGGCAGCACATGGCAATCTAGAAACAAAAGCAACATTCAACATTCTGCATATATGCATTTTGCCTGCATGTGTGTATATGATACATGTGCAATATCTGCAGATACTAGAAGAGGCCATTAGTACCACCTGGTTCTGAAATTACAGAAGGTTGTGAGGAAGACAGTGACAGAACCTTTCCTTAAGGCCGAAATCAGAGTCTACTGACGTTTTAGTGCTTTTTTTTTTTTTGGTTTTTCGAGACAGGGTTTCTCTGTGTAGCTTTGCGCCTTTCCTGGAACTCACTTGGTAGGCCAGCCTCGAACTCACAAAGATCTGCCTGGCTCTGCCTCCTGAGTGCTGGGATTAAAGGCGTGTGCCACCACTGCCCGGCTAGTGCTTTTAATATGTTGCTGAAGATGCATATATGTGAGATTTCTCAAGAGAGGTATGTAACATTTTTCCTGAATATGTTTCTAAGTGTTCACATACTGGAACTCAAAGCAATAAACAAATGATATGAACGAAAGGTTTCCTTCAGTCAAAAAAAAGGCAACACAAATTACCACCACTTTTATAAAAACTTTATTATTAGCTAGTCTCTTGTGTAACATTTACATAACACACACACACACACACACACACACACACAGTTTAGAAGGCAACACGTTAAATAAGCACAGTTTCAATATAACTGTGATCATGAAATCTGCATCACACAAACCGATTTCCTTGAGAGCAGTGTGTAAGTCCAGCTGGCCTTACTTCTTAAAATAAGTGCTCACATCTTAGAGTCAGTTATAATAACCAACCAGCATTTCAACAGCAAGAAGCATTTCTGGAAGCTTACTTTCCCCATTAAGACCAGGAGATACTTTATGCTCATTTAAAATACTTCAGGATCTGAGAGCAGTAAAGGAAGAACCAAGTAGAGACCCTTGCACTGGAGCAGGACCACCCAGGGTGCATGTCACACACTCCCGGGCCCTGGGTTCTAGCTCTAGTACCACTAAAGACAAACGGACTCTTAGCACTGAGCCGTTTCTCTGTACATAGGAACTGTGACCCTCATGCTGGGATCTGACCCAGGGCTGTGTGATAGGCAAACACTCCAGGCACATTCCACAGTCATAACCCAATTTTCTAACATCTGTCATGAACTAAAATGAAATTTTGTTCCCCAATACATTTTTCAACTGAAAGTAGCTAACTTTTGTGTATGTTTCATAAGGTTTACTTTTAGTATCTGTCTAAATGCCAATGGGAAGACCAAACTATGTCCACCGGGTTTAGAGTGTTTCCAGTCCTTTCTTATAATGGGCATTACATCCCAGAAGGCAAGAACACTTCTACCATTTCTTTAGAGTACATTCCCAGAAAAAAGACTGCTGGTCATGGAGATGAACATGAGAGAAAGCTCTGGAGACAGACCCCATTTATTTCCGTTATAAACTTCCTTCCTTCCTCCCTTCCTTCTTTCCTTTCTTCTTCTTCTTCTTCTTCTTCTTCTTTTTTTTTTTTTTTTTTTGGTGTTTTGAGAAAGGGTTTCTCTGTGTAGCCCTGGCTGTCCTGAAACTCACTTTGTAGATCAGGCTGGCCTCAAACTCAGAGATCTGCCTGCCTCTGCCTCCCAAATTCTGGGATTAAAGGCATGCAATGCCATGCTCGGTTCCATCATAAACTTCTAATAATTTATGTATTAGAAGTGTTTGTTACTGTACTGTAAAAAGCACTATCCAAAGATTTTAGATGAAATACACTTCAGCTTAAGAGAGCCTTTCAGTTCCTAGAACAGCACTCATTTTTTTTGAAAAAAAAAAAAAAAAAGGTCATTTTTAATTTTCCTTTAATTTTAAATATAGATCAGAGATTTAAATTTTTGCTGTTTTGTTTGCTTATTTATTTGGTTTTTTGAGACAGGCTTTCTCTGTGTAGCCATGGCTATCCTGGAACTCAATCTGTATGTAGACCAGTTGGCCTCGAACTAAGAGATCTGCCAGCCTCTGCCTCCCAATTAAGGTGTGAGCCACCACCACCTGGTGAACTCTTCCATTTTTATTTAAACTCTCTCCTCTCATGCCAATTAGACTTTTCCCTCTTAATGAATAGGTCTATTGCATTATGTTTTGTCTATTTAGAAGGCACATCATGCTTATCCCCACAAGGCTGTGGGGTCACAAGAGCAAACAGCTCTGCATGTAAGTCACCAAATCATTCATGAACATATTACTGTACTTCTATATTGTATAAAGGTATACATTAAAGCTGTTTCAAGTTCCATGTACAAAGTAAAAGGTAATTTTTCCTCAAGAAATAGTGCCTGATAATATTTAGCAACAGAAACAAATTTAGTACAATTAAGAAGAATGATGATTTACTTACCACTTCTGACAAAATATTTATTACACCCAAGAAAGTCCTTGCATTGAAGAAACCAAATTTCCCTTCACTGTAGACACCAACCATTTCACATATCCTTAAAAATGGCAAAAATAAACTTTATGACTGACCAAGTAAACCTTATCTTAATATGTACACTTTAGAGACTTATTTTATGCATGTGAATGTTTTACCTGCATGTATACTGTGCACAATGTGCATGCAATGCCCTTGGTGACCAGAAAAGGGCACTGGATACTCTGGAACTAGATTTCACTAAACCTCTGCTAGAGTACCAAATGCTGTTAACACTGAGTGCTCCACTGAGTGCTCTCCAGCCCTGAACACATTCTTAAGGTGTAGTGGTAGCAACACTTAAAATTTAGAGTCTGTTTACTTTAGTAAAGTCTGTTTACTTCAGTAAGTCTGTTTACTTTAGTAAGCGTAATCTTGGTTTTTCTGATGTGTTGTACAGTCTGCTCTCAAAGAATGTGAAAATCGTGGCAATCCTTTGCATTGTTCATTGTAATGGAATCCAGCTTTTATATACGTATTTACACTATTAATCAACATTGTTTTTCTATTTGTTTTTTTCCATTTAAGAATAGAGATTAGTTTTTAAGATAGGGCCTAGTCTGGCATTAAACTCTCAATTCTTCTGCCTCTACCTTCAAGTGCTAGGATTATTTGCCATGAATCACTACACTTGGTTTCTGTCTTGTTGAGAATTAAACCCAGGGCTTTGTGCATACAAGGCAAATACACTTATCAACTGAGCTATATTCCCAGTCATGTATCATGAAGATAAAAGAAAAAAAGCTAAGGGAAGGCCATACTTACAATGCTATAAGAGTGGTAATTGGTCTGATCAGAGTGCACTGCAGGACTCCCAGTTTGCATCGAAAGAGCAGCGTTCTGCAGAAGAAAGAGAACATAACATCTCAACTATTCAGTGGCATCAGAACATGGCAAAGCCTCCAAATTAAAATCACGCTGACAGCTGACACTAATTATATTGAATCCTGCCAATTTCGTTCTCCTAAATGATAGTAGGGTAAGAATGTGGTGGCAACATGGAAATCTGAAGACCATTTTGAAAATATTTAATAACTTTATCTCCTAAAGCCTCCCTTCAGCTCCATTATAGTGCAACACAGAACAGAAGGAACAGAAGAAGGTGCTGGGACCTTGGTCTTTTCCTGTTTCCCACTCTTGCCATGATACACTGCAAATCAACAGGACCAAATGAACTGAGTCTGTGAGTCAAATAAAACTGATTATCTCAGGAACTTTGCTGATAGAATTGATAGTGATGGCTCTAACTAACACAGGAGAAAAACGGGGGCACAAATGAACTGTGAGCTTGTGCACATGCATGTGTATAAAGCATTGACATTTAGGATGCAGCTTCCTGGTGAATGTGTTTACAGAAAGATTTCCTGGGACAAGGCAAACCACCCTGAGGGTGGGCGGCCATCCACAGGCTGGGGCCCTGGACTGAACACGAGGCATTGAGCTGAGTCCGGCTTTCCTCTCTGCTTCCTGACAGCAGATGCAGTGAGCTGAGTCCGGCTTTCCTCTCTGCTTCCTGACAGCAGATGCAGTATGACATCATGCACCTGCCACGTGCCTTTCCCACCATAAGGGACTGCACCCTCAACTGTGTTCCTAAGTTGCTTTTGTCAGTGACTTTGTCTCAGCAGGGAGACAAGTACAAGACAATTAGCTGCGTGATCACGTGCACCATCATTTAGGCTCCAATTCCCAACTGTAAAAAAGATGCTGATTAAACATTTTCTAAGGTTTTCTCCCTCATTACATTGATGAACTTTTTTATTGGGGTAAGCAATGTAAAAATAAAAACAAACAAACAAAAAAAAACAAAAAAAACCTCTCAACATGTACATTGTAAAAATGTATTTTATTAACTTTCAAACTGTATTACGTGCTACATAGCGTAAGGGCTCTGCCTACTGTCCCCACCCCTTGCAGAGAGCTGACTGATATTTAAGACCCACACAGAGGCCCATCAAAACCAAACACACTTACTCTCCCATCGCCCATGGTGGACAGCAGCAGAGTGGAATGGGATGCTTTTGCTGATCTTTAGATTCCAGATGTAACATTATATTTGGGACCTGAATTGTTAAATTATTGGTAAGGAAGGTCATAAAGTTATAAATGGTGTAAGCTTCATAGCAGTCTCTGCAGGTATCAGTATATATTCCAACTTTGGGGAATTTTAACGCCAACCACTGTGGAAAAGCACAGATGTTAAAGAGAAATGCTACTGATTCAGAAAATGCTACTGAAGGCATTTGTTTCTTTTTTCTTTTCTTTTTTTTTCCCCCAGATAGGGTCTACGTAACCTGGGTGTTCTGGAACTCACTATGTAGACAGGCTGGCCTCCAACTTAAGAGTTCCACCTGAGTGATGGGATTAAAGGCATGCAACACCACATCTGGCTAAAGCCATTTTCTTTAGTTGTGTCTACTGTGGAAAGTGTTTTTTTCCTTTTATTTTCTTTTTTGGGGTGGGGTGGGGTACAAATAAAAGACTTAGTAACTAAAAAGCATGATAGTGAACAATCAGCATCCTTATGAGAGTCTGCATCTATGGGTTCAGCCAACCCTGGAGCAGAAATATTTGTAACAGCCCCTGACCCCAGGTCTGCACTCTGGCCTCGAACTCATGGAGGTCCTCTTACCTGCCTACGGCACTGATATTCTATCAGGTGTCATAAACCATCTAGAGCTGACCATAAGGACAGGGGGACACACTATGCTGATGCTAACCATTTTATATAAGGGAACTGAGCATCAGCATATTTTGATGCCTGGGGTGGAAAGTATTCTCTTGTGGCTACGTATGGATGAGGGTAATTACAATATTTCATTCTTTAAAAGATTAAGAGCCACTAATCTTAAATTTAAGCAAGCGAGCAAGGAAAACAGCTACATATTAAAAATGTTTGAAATATGTGCATTTTTCATTATATTATCTTCCTTACCAACACTAAAATAAGTGAACTTGGCCAGTTGCAGTGGTGCATGGCTTTAATCCCAGCACTTGGGAGACAGAGGCAGAGGGCTCTCTGTGAGTTCGGGCCCAACCTGCTCTACATAGTGAGTTCCAGGACAGCCAGAACTACACAGTGAGACCCTGTCTCAAAAACATAAAAACAAATAATAAGTAAAATCATAAAGAAAGAAAAATCTGGGTTGCGGTAGTGCATACCTTTGAGCCTAGCACTCAGGTGGCAGAGGCAGGAGGATCTCTGAGTTTGAGTCTAGCCTGGTCTCCAGGGTTAGTTCCAGGACAGCCAGGGCTACACAGAGAAACCCTGTCTCAAAAAAAAAAAAAAAAAAAACTAAAACAAAAACAAAAACACAAAAAAACCATGAAAAATTTCACTATCAATCTCTTTTTAAAAGTCAATATTTTGTGTTTATTACTTTATTAAGCATTTTTTTTTTTGGTTTTTTGAGACAGGCTTTCTCTGTGTAGTTTTGGTGACTGTCCTGGATCTTGCTCTGTAGACCAGGCTGGCCTTGAACTCACAGAGATCTACCTGGCTCTGCCTCCCGAGTGCTGGGATTAAAGGCATGTGCCACCGCTGCCTGGCTATTAAGCATTCTTTAGTAAGCATAGTTAAGTGTCAGAAGAGAAGCAAGGCGGTAGTGGCGCTCGCCTTTGATCCCAGCACTCACTGGGGAGACAGAGGCACGTGGGTCTCTGAGTATGAGGCCAGCCTGGTCTACAGTATGAGTTCCAGGACAGCCAGGGCTACATGGAAAAATCCTGTTTCAAAAAACCAGAAAAAAAGGTGTCATAAAAGACTTTTTAAAAAGATTTATTTACTTTATTATTTTATGTGCATGAGTATTTTGCCTACATGTATGCATATGTGCTATGTTCATGCCTAGTGCCTACAGAGATCAGAAATTGGGTTCCCTGGGACTGGAATTATAGTTGTGAGCTGCCATGTGGGTGCTGGGAATTGAACCTGGGTCCTCTAGAAGAGCAAAGTACTCTTTACCAATGAGCCATCTCTCCAGCCCAAGAATTCTTAATGCAATACAATGAAACATACTTACACTACATAAACTGTATATTGGGACCATCCAAAGAATCCTACAGAAAGTAAAACATAAAAAAACACTTAATATGTTTATGATTTAAGTCAGTCAATAGTAGTAATAGCAAATACATTAAGATTTGACCTTATAATAGGT
This sequence comes from Peromyscus eremicus, assembly GCF_949786415.1. Lineage (NCBI taxonomy): Eukaryota > Metazoa > Chordata > Mammalia > Rodentia > Cricetidae > Peromyscus > Peromyscus eremicus. Next base: position 125,963,349 of record NC_081420.1, read on the forward strand.
TTTTGAAGTTTGGGTTGGGGGAAATGCACCAAGTGTTGCAGAATCCCCCAGAAGGACACTTGTACCGTCACCAGTATGAAGATACCAGCAATAAACCATGCTTTAGTGTGTATTCCAACCTTGAAAAACAAAAGAACACATTGGTTTAGATTCTGACATTAAAACTATAAAGATCAATATCTTTGTCTTAAATTTTCATTAGATTACTAATACTGCTTTGTATTTCCCAAATAATTAGTAGCAATTAAAAAAAGATTTACTTTTTAGTAAATTCTATGTATGTGTCTGTGTGAATATGTGCATGTGTGAGTGTGGGTACCTGCTGAGGTCAGAAGAGGGTGTTACAGAGTGTGGTAGCACACACCTTTAGTCCCAGTAAAGGGACTTGGGAGGTAGAAGGTCTCTGTGAGCTCCAGGACAGCCTGACAAAAGAACCCTCCTCCTCCTCTTCCTCAAAAAAAAAAAACACATTTACATAATATTTTGCCCATTCCTAGTGTGTTATTTGCTTTCTGTATCTGATTCTTGTTTGCTGTTTATGAGCTATCTTGAGGAAATGCTCCAGTTAAGCCTCTAACCTTGAACACAAAAACAAAACCTTCCTTTAAACTTCTCAGTCCCCTCCACCTATTGTGCTATCATTTCTCAGGCTCCTTCGGAGTCAAAATCTTCAAAACTCATATATTCTCCGGATTCTAAGTTTCCACCACACATTCGTACTTCAACAATTCTGTTCTGGGTTTGGTCCTTCCAGCTTCAGTGATCACTAAGCTCCCACTGACCTTTCTACTTGTGAAGAGTGACAGGCAGGTTGGCAAGAGTGGACAGTATTCAGAATGTCCCCTTGAAACCCTCCTCCCGGGCATTCACTTCATTGGTTCCTTGTGAATTCCTGGGAAATGCCGGTGCCAGGTCTTTGCTGTTCCTTCTCTGTGTCCTTGATCTCAAGCATTCTTTAACTGCAGACACTGTCTAAAGTCTGACCATTAGTACCTAGGTGTGTTCCCCTTTCAGAGGTCAGAACTTAACCCCTAATGCAAACTGCCATATTTGGAGATAAAGCTGATGGGGACTTAGATGAAATGAGGTCATAGTCTCATAGGGCTGGCGATCTCAAAATGAAATCGTTCAACCACCTGAGGATTCAGCAAGAGTATGGCCATCTGCAACCTGAGAGTACCCTCCCTAGACAGCAACCTTCTGGCCCCCATGACTCCAAAATCATTTTCAAGACTGTGACAAAACAAATTCCTCTTGAAGGCACTCAGTTCATGGTATACACATGTGCTTCTGTGTGTGTGAGTGCAGGTGTGCATGTGTGGAGGTCAGAGGATCAGCTCTGGGAAGTCAGCTCTCCTTCCAGCTTAGGAACCAGGGTCTCTTGTTTCTGCTGCTGTGCTGCACAGTGGAGGCTAGCTGGCTGGCAAGCTTCCAGGCAATTCTGTGTCCACCTCCCATCTTGCCATAGATGCCATTCAGGTGGGTTACAGAGAGGGAACTCAGGTGGTCGGGTTTCCTGGTTATTGCTCCACCTGCTGAGCCGTCTTCCACAGCCCAGTTTACGGCCTTTATTATGGCAGAGAGTAGATTAAACAAGACGTGTACCTGCAGTTGAAACTGTTCTGAGGTCCAGACTTGCATATCCAAGTGCATTATTTGACAGGCTCACCCGCACGTCCTCCATTAAACATCCCTGTCAGAACTTGAGGGACTCAACTTGGGGTGTTAGCAGTTTACACCGCAGATTAGAATTGGTCTTAAAGGTTAATGGCACTTTCAAACTACGCTTGAAGCTCACAGCTAAGAGAATACTAAGTGAATTAAGTACTCCAAGGAACACTAAGTGAGGAAATTATATTTATATTATGATTGCTATACCTAAATTTAGGTGGACATATTTTAAATAACAAAAAACTGAACAAATGAGAAATACTTAATGTCATATCGTAAGAGTCTTAAATAACTATATGAACTATAATAAGAAAAGCCAACAAAAGTTTAGTGAACAAAATAACCCTACAGACACGTTTGGACACATTATTTAACTAAAATATTTTCCACACTCAAAAGCGGGGGGGTCATGTACATGGTATGTCATAACTCTTCTAAAATAATAAAGTACTTTCTGGTTATTATTAATAATTCTAAGTTCATTTTATACATATATTACGGATATGTTAGGTATTCAGCTTGTAATACTTTAGTAATGTCACAACATGATGTCATGTTGTGACATCAACAAGTAACAAAAGGCTGCCGGAGAGATGAGTCAGGTAAGGGGCTTGCCTCCAACACTGCACTGATCTCTTGAGCTCAGTCCTCACTCAGCACTCATGATGGAAGGAAAGAACAACTCTCCCAACTGGTCCGGCCTCTGACCTCCACAAGTGGGCCATCCCACGAATACACCAACAACAAATACATAAAAAAAAAAAAAGAAACAAATACACGAGGAACTTTTGTAAAACTTTTGCTTTGACTGAGGAGTAACTTCAAGTCGCCAGCATAACTCAGTTGGTAGAATGCTTGCTTGCCTCAAATGAAGAAAGCCCTGGGTTCCATCCCCAGCGTTGAATAAACAGAAGCACTGAGAATGTGGACGTTGGAGGACCATCCTAGGCTACAAAGCAAGTCCCAAAACAGCCGGTCTACATGAGACTTTATCTCATTAAAGAAAGAAACAAACAAAAGACGGAACTTCAAACGTAAAAACAATTAGCAAAGTCCAACTAACGGGAATCCTTTCGTTCCAGGAAGCAGGCTAAAAGCTTATAAAATCCAGAACGTAGCTTTCAAGGTAGTTTATCTGATCTGGTCAAGCCCTATATCTGCACAGCAGATATGATTTCAAGAGTAGTTTTCTGGGAACTGATGGGTACCGGCGAAGCATTCTAAGCAGCAACATTAACTATTTTTCTCCACCCAGTTCCACCTCCACTTGTAGTGGCAAAGTGAGATCAGACGGGTCTGTTTAATGTTCAGAGATGAAATGTTTTTCTGACCCCCAAGCATTAAAGGCTGACAAAGGGATTCTGTCAAACAGACTAAGAAAGGGTAGAGGTGCTGGACTCTCTTACCTTTTCTGCTGTATGCAATTTCCAAATACACAACGTAACAAATATTAAAATTATAACTATATAAATAAGTATGACCAGGGGTCGGATCCATCGCCTCCAGTTTTCCCTAGTGCACGCACAGGCCATTTTCATCAGTGAAAAAGCACTGAACAGCCAAGAAAATGAACCAAATCAAGATTTTGGCTCTTTCACTTCTTTAGCTGTTTTCTGTGAAGTCAGACCTCAGACCTTTATGATTGGGCAGCTCCGGAGGAGGGCGTGACTGTAACCAAGGTTACCGAAGGGCGTGGTGGGAGGGATGCCGAGGAGGGTAGTGGAGGACTGTTGGCTTCGCTAACTTGGCTGGTCTTAGTGGATCCTGAGGAGGATTCCGGAAGCTGTAGGGACTGGGGACGTTTCAGAAACACGTGCTGCATTCTTGAGACTTTGTTCCATCTAAAGGAAAGCCCTAGTGAGGGACAGAGCAGAACTTGAGACAGCCTTGTTTTCTGAGAAGGCTCCCTGGTTGTCTTTAGCGATGGCATTAGAAACTGGCTGGAAAAACACAGAATAGGAAACCTTTGCTTAGATTTCAGTCAGTTGCTAAAGTTTAGAGCCCTAAGGAGGGATTCCTCTGCATAATTTCTGAACCAAGTAGAAGAATCATTCTAAAAAATAGCTTATTTGGAAGTAACTGCCAATATGAAATGTTCACATTTGGAACGTGTGTTAAAAAGTCCTACTCATTTAGAATTCAAAAAGTTGGAATTCTGACACCACATTCTGTGCACTCAAAGCTTTTAGCTGTATAGGTTTGCAGAGCAAACAAATGGCAAATGGGATCGTACGGTCTCTCTAAATCAAGGGAGCAAGCAAACATCTGTGTCTCAATTAGACATGTGAATATATATGGCCTATATCGTCGTCAACACTATCCTACATTCTTTACCTACAAGTGTTAGTTTTATGTGGTGCTGTATTATTCATTAAGCAGCACTGTTTGCTGTGAGAGAAAAGCCAGGAGGTATGACAAAACCCACTGTAGGAGTTTATTAGGAGAAGGAACAGAGGGGAATGTGCTTTAGGCCTATGGAAGGTTATGCATGGAGAGAGAGGAAGAAGGAGAAGAGGAGGGGAGGAGTCTGTGACCTGCTTTTTATGGATGCCCCCGCACATGAACATTTGGCCTTAGGAGCTCTGCCATGCGTGCACATAGACTGCGTGATCACACTGTGTAAATTACACCACCATGCAGCTCAGGGATTATATAGGACATAAGGGATGACTAAGCCTCTTGCTTGGTTACTGAACACGTGTGGTCATGTAGCAACAATATGAGTTGATCTGCACAAAAGTACCGAGAGACAGGCAGTTTTCTGTTTCACAGATGAGAAGTTTCAAGTGATTGATTTGCCCAAACATTAGCTGTTTTCTCTGACCTTGGAGTCTGCTCGATGTTTAAATATTTGGTTTGTCATCATCTGCAACCAGGGAAATTCTGCCTTTTGGCCACGTGGGCAAAATGCTGTGGCCCCAAGTCTCCCAGAGATACAGATGGAATAGTGTATTCTTGTCACACTGTGACCCAGAGCCTGGAGACTGACTTCCACAGTCTTTTTCCCTATTCCTCCATGATCTCTATTTTGCAACTTTTCCTTAAAGGGGCACTACAAATTTTGTGTGGTCGAAACTAAAACACCTGGTTAGGTGGAATTCCTAATCTTTAGTGAATACCTTGTGTATTGTTAAAGTTCAGAAAATAAGAGAAACTCTTGCTCTGTAACCAAATGTCATTACTATTTACTTCTTGGAAATGACAGTCTAGCAGGGGCTGTTTCTGTATGTTCAGCCACACACACTCATTGCTGCCTGCAGTCATCTTCCCCGTTCTTTCTCATGGAAGACCATTTTTAACATAATTTCTGAAAGCTGTCTCAAATGCTCTAGCACCATCCTTCATGTTTTGTTACCGCCATTAAATGTTTGTCTGTTTTTCTTAGACTGTGAGTTTCTCAGAAAAAGCTAAAATTCTTGAATTATTAAGAGCCATTATTAAAAACCAAGGCAATGAAGAGACAAAGGTGTCAGATGCAGACGTGACTCTGCATGTGTTTTTGAGCTGGAATTCATTTTTGATGAAACATCTAGACAGCAACAGAGAAATCAGAAATAGTGAGTTTTTCATTTAAATATGTTCACTCATAAAGGCTCTGCTTTATTTTGAAGATGTCCTTCCTTCCTTCCTTCCTTCCTCCCTCCCTCCCTCCCTCCCTCCCTCCCTCTCTTCCTTCCTTCCTTCCTTCCTTCTTTCCCTCGCCCTTCCTTCCTTCTATCCCTCCCTCTCTCCCTCTTTCCTCCCTCCCTCTCTTCCTTCCTTCCTTCCTTCTTCTCTTCCTTCCTTCCTTTTCTTTATTTTTCCCTTTCATTCTTGACAGTCTCTCTGTGTAGTCCACACTGTCCTGGAACTCACAGACACCCACCTGTTTCTGCTTCCTCAGGGCTAGGATTAAAAGTGTGTGCCACCATGCCCCACAGTTGATAGTCACTGATTTTAAAGCAAGATCTGCTGACTTTACAGGGCTCTGTGATGAATTCAGAGAGAGAACAAGGGCCTGTAAAGCCAGGGCTGAGAATAAAGGCCTCAGCTGTGTCCCTCGGTACATAGAGGCTGGAGGCCCTGGCCCCTTGCTTTTGTTCTACTCTGGTTTCCCCTGAAATCTTCTAATTCTCCCCTGAGTAGCTGCATCTTTGTCCTTGCCTAGCATGATTCTAATGTAGAAGTTCTGATCCCCCCATATCCTCAGCAAAGAAATATTATATATATATATATATATAATATTACATTAATATAATATAATATTATACTAGAGAGAGAGAAATAGACACACACACACACACACACACACACACACACACACACACAGAGAGAGAGAGAGAGAGAGAGAGAGAGAGTCTGTATATAGCCCTGGCTGTCCTAGAGCTTGCTCTGTAGACCAGGCTGGCCTTGAACTCAGAGATCTGCCTGCCTCTGCCATCCAAGTGCTGGGATTAGAGGTGTGTAATTGCACCCAGCAGTGATAGCAAAGATACCTAACTATTCTATTTCTTAGGTATTTCAGCCCTCAGAAGAAAAAGGAAGGGAAAAGTATGCATGCCCACACAGTTTAATTGTAGACATTTGTGTATTCTGTGACAGCTGTATCTGTTTTCCAAAATTTAAGATACAGATTAAAGTATCTCAGACACTTCCTTGAGCTCCAGCAGCCTGTGTTCTGTCGGCACACACACTGGGAGCTGTAATCCTAGGTCAGTCGCCTGTGTTTCTGACCTGGATTTATGCTTCTCCTTGGTCTTGATTTCTTCATTCCAGACACCATCCCCACATTCGCAGAACTTATCTGAACAGTTTCTGATGGCTTCCTATGCTTTACAAGCTTTACTTTTCCAGTTTTTCCTCTGGTTCACTTCCCCGGCACACGCACTTTTACCCTGGGTTTTGTTTGTTCCTTGGTTAAACCTCTGAGATAAATATTTAAATGAATATTTGAATTTCCCTTGCCCTTAACCTCAAGGTGTGCTACTAGAGATACTGGATCCATGACTATCGGCTTCTCTAGTTTCCTCACAACAAAACTGACAAAGTGCCTTCTCCTGCCTGGTAGATTTCTGTAATGAAGGTGATTAGCTGAGGATGGGATACTGTGAAGGTGTAAACAACCTACTGTAGTAATAAATTACCTCGTGTAAAAATTAGTACTCTCTAGACGGCTTTCCAGCCTTCTTCCTTCCTTCCCTTCCTTTCTGCTCCTGTCCTCTCCTCTCCCCTTCCCTCCTCTCTCTCTCTTTCTGGCTCTCTTGTATCCCAGGCTGACCTCAAACTTGCTACATATCCAAGATCCTTGAACTTCTGATCCTTCTCTATCTCCCAAGTCCTGGGGTTACAGGGCCGCAGTGCCAAGGGCAGTTCATGGAGTGCTGGGATTGCACCTGGTGCTTCACGTGTGCTGGACGACTGCTTTACCGACTGAGCACTAACTACAGCCCAGCTCTTATTTATTTCCACCAGCGTTTTGTTTTCAGACCAATTTAAGTGACACTTGTCAAGCATCAAGGTGCAAGCTAAAAGAAATGAAAACGAAACCCCTGACCCTGTGTGTGTGTCTTGAGACAGGGTCTCATTCTGTATCTCAGGCTGGTCCCAAGCATTGTAATTCTCCTGCCTTAGCCTCCCGAGGGCTGGAATTGCAGATTTGAGCCATCACATCTGATTTGGGAAAAATCCTATTAACTTAGCAGAAATTGTGTTACCTAGAAAAGTTGAGAGGAAAAGTTTTTGTGGCAAGGATGATGATTCCGTATATTATAAAAAAAAAAACAACAACATGAGAAATCTAAAAGTTATACTGAAAATTTTTATGATTTTAAATAAAAATGAAATGTTATTTGTGCATTACACGGTGACCTCCAAAGAAATCTTTGACTTGTACAAGCAAGGGGAGATGTTAATCCTGCCGGAGGAGAATAAGACCACTACCACAATTTTGAGCCAAATTTGAAGCAAACTTTAATTAGACACTGACTAGGACAATGGACTCTGGCCAGGTCCGTTCCTGGATTTCCAGAAAATGGCCAGGAGTCACATTTTGCAGAGGCTTAAAAAGACAAACCCATAAGGCCACAGTATTTCCCATCAGGTCCAGTCAGTGGCAAGCATATAGCTTGGCATACTACTTCCTCCCTGTGTACCTCTTGCCTATGTCCAATCAGGGCAAGCATACATCCTGATGCACTTCCTGTCTGCATGCCTCTTGCCCACATGATCAAGCACATCCAGTGCAGTTAGGTCAACCAAACTTGTTTAGGGGAATTTAATCCCAGCACTCAGGAGGCAGAGCCAGGCAGATCTCTGTGAGTTCAAGGGCAGCCTGGTCTACAGAGTGAGATCCAGGACAGGCACCAAAAAAACTACACAAAGAAACACTGTCTCAAAAACCAACCAAGCAACAAAACAAAACAAAAACCGAAATGTGACTTTGGCTCTCACAAAAGATTAGAGGGAGGGTTTTGTGCTAATGTGAAGAGTGAGTTTTGTCTTCAACTATGAGGAGAATGCTCTTTGGAGGTGGAAGTTTTGCCTTTACTTTTCTCACATATGTTGGGCTGTTGAGTGCCCTTGTGTAAGTAAACACATAAGCATACATCCTGAATGGTCTCATTTACATGACATGAGTGTGTGCACATGTGTCCTGCATTTGGAAGTGAGTGCTCTGTGTGTTCCATGCTGTGAATGGAGTCCACCAGGCTTAGCTAGTTAAAACAATGCCTGTTTATGTAACATCTTCCCTCTGTAGATAAGGGTTGGATTTGACTCCTTCTCCTCCTCTTCCTCCTCCTCCTTCTCTTCCTCTTCCTCCTCCTCCTCTTCTTCCTCCTTCTTCTTGGTTTTTGAGACAGGCTTTCTCTTTGAGTCTACTTGTTCTTGTTTCTATAGGAAATGTGAGTGATTAAGCGCTTATCCTTATTGGCAGTGCTACTGTGGGAAGCTGTGGAACTTTTGGAAGTGGAACCTGGCTGGCAGAAATAGGGTGCTTGGGAACATGCCTTGAAGGTTACACTTCTTCCCAGTTTGTGTCTCCTCCCTCTGCTTCTTGATGTTCTCCTCAGTTCATGGAGTCCAGCAGCCATGGAACCTCAGAAACTGTGAGCCAAAAGCTTTTTTCATGGTAAGTCTTACTGCATCAGGATTTTGCTGCAGTCATGGAGAAACAACTAATATCTTGTACAGTATATGTTCTGCTGTGTACTTCCCATGTTCCTCTCCTGGAAAAAGAGGAAAAGAGGGGAACACTGGCTTGTGTTTTCCTTTCCAACTTGGTCATTTCCTGGAACCATCTCTAGGTCAGGAAAAAAATCAGTCAGAGCTTTCAGTGCTCCCACATTCTCAGAGTTGTCCCCAGGAAGAAAGACTTGAGGGACACGGTATCTTGCTTGCTTGTAATTTTTTTGCTGTCATAATAAAAACCATTGACTTAGTGGCTTAAATGTTTGTTCATTTTATTTCCTTGTTGCAGAAGTCAGAAATCTGGGGCAATGGGTCTCAGAGGGCTGAAAACAAGAGGTTGACAGCACTGTGTTATTTTCTGGATTCTCTAGGGGAGAATTCCTCTTCTTGTTCACTGGAGTCATTGTTAGAATCCTGTTCCTTCCTTTCTGGACAACAGCTGCTGACAGTTCAAAGTTTTCAGAGAATGTACACACTCCTTGTGAAGAGGTCTAACTTAACATGAGTGCAGCCATGATAGGCTGCAGACTAACAATATAGGGACTAGGCCTCACCATTACAATAACCAGGAAAAGCCACAAACTATACCCTGTGGGGGACCAATCAGAATTGAGACAAACAAGTACTAGATGCTCCAGAACATTAAGGACAGCTCACATCACTTGTATATCAGTTGCTAATTTCCTTGCAGCAATGCCAGTATCAATCCTTGTTTGACAAGACTTCTGTGCCCCACTCCTGCCCAATTGGGAGTTCAACCCCCATCTGAATCTGGAATTTGCCTACCCCCCCAATTCTTTACTCCTTAAAAACTCTGCCATAACTGAGTTCAGGGCTCTCCCTGATCCAACTGCTTTGTCAGAACAGAGAACCCATATGGTGATATTTTATTTGTACTGAAATGTGGTTTTATTTGTATGTTAATAAATAAAGTTGCCTGGGTGTCAGAGCTAATAGCAAGCCATAACAGAAGCCGGGCGGTGGTGGTGCACACCGTTAATCCAGATCACATGACAGACAGATCTCTGTGTGTTCAAGGATACAGCCAGCATGGAGACACACGCCTTTAATCTCAATACCAACCATAGAAGACCTGGAGGTCTGTATAGACAGGCAGTAATGATGAGGTCATGTGGTTGGGTTTACAACCAATGAGAAAGCAGAATAGAAAGTCAATAAAAAGACAGATGCATAGGAAGTAGGTCTCTTGCTGAGGGGAAGGACAGCAGCGGCAGGAAGGGTAAGAAGGAGGTTTTTTAAGTCTCAATTCTCAGCTACTTCTCTGACCTCTTGGGCTTTTAACTCTGCATTTGGCTCTGTGTTTCTTATTAAATAAGACTGTTCATCTACATCTGGTGCCCAACGTTCGTGGTACAAATTCACGAAAAAGCCGCTTGCCTGTGGCCTTTAGGGCCCCTGCTCAGACCTGAGCTACACATAGCAGGTTGTGGTGGCTTGGCGGCTCTCCAGCTCCCCAGCTCCCCAGCTCAGGCCAGCTTGGCCTAGGCCCCAGGCCCGACCGACTGTAGCTACAATGGTGCTACGAACAACTCAGGCCTGCCGGAGCTATGGCTAAATGCAGTAGCTACACACAACTGCAGAAAGAGCTGCTTTTGGCTGAAAAACCAACACATGTGGTTGGAGCTTAAGGAAGCCAGAGCCCAGGCTCAACTCGACTCAAGTGGGAACACGTGGCTAGATTTAAGCTTTTAGCCAGAACTCGTGGCTACACTTGCTTGCTCGCTTGCATGTTCTCTCTCTCTCTCTCTCTCTCTCTCTCTCTCTCTCTCTGGATTCACCCTTGGACACTAGGTAGCTGTTTTGAAATTCCCTCGGATTTCTACTGTTCTATGCAGACTTGGTAAGTTAATTAAGATATCAGATATTTTAAAGAAAAAAAACTATTTAAAAGAGAAAAATTTTTTCCACTTAAAAAAAAATTATGTGTATACTGGAAGAAAATTGGGCTTTATTTGATAAAATTTTAAGCAGTCTGAAAATGGAACAACTATATGAGAAGATTAATGTTGATGGGATTATGCACATTATTACTTTCCTTATCCTTATTTTACTATTTAAAATGATAGTCAATTTAAGTGCCAGGATAAAAGCTTTAGAAAAACCTGTTAAACCTGTTCAAATGAATTATAGAGAAATTCAGATTCAGGCAGAAGAAATTAACAGTGAAATTGTTTCAGGATTGGATTATAAGGTTACAGAAAGAAAGCCTGTTTTCACACAATCACCCTTAATTTATCCGGTAACTGTACAACAGCTACCTGGTCAAGTGAATGCACAAAATATTTGGACTCCAATTGAAATGTTAGATTTACGAAGGTTTAAGGAGGCAATAGTATCTTATGGCATGCATTCTCCATTTGTAAAGCAAATGTTAAACTCCTGGTCAACTTGTAATAAGATTATACCACAGGACTGGTAGGAACTGGTAAGCACTGTTCTAGAACCCGGGGCACAGCTGCAGTGGCAAATGTGGTTCAAAGAGGAAGCTAAAAAACATTGAAAATCAATGGAGTGATAAAGGTATACACGTCTTCCAGGATCAGCTTGTTGGAGAAGGCTAATATGCTGCAATACAAACACAATGTTTATATGATATCCAAACCCTAATTCTATGTCAAATGGCAGCCTTGAATGCATGGGACAGAGTTGAAGTACCAGGAAAGAAAACTGAGTCATTTACAAAGGTTATACAGGGCCCCAAAGAGTCTTTCACAGATTTCTTACAAAGACTGACTTTGGCAGTAAATAGAATGGTCCTGAAGCTAGCCAGATAATAATCGAATCTTTGGCCTTTGAGAATGCAAATGAATCATGCAAGAGAATAATCAGGCCATTAAAGGCAAGATCTGCACCCTTGGAAGATTGGATTAGAGACACGTTTAACGGTGAGTCTCATGGTCATGATGATATGTGGATAGGAGAAATAATTTCAAGAGGCTTGAGGAAAGTCTGATGTTTTGCATGTGGAAAGCAAGGACATTTGAAAAGGGACTGTAAACAGGTCATTCCTAGAAACAATGTTTCTTCAAGGAACAATGGCAACAGAATGCCCCTTCCTTCTGGAGTATGCAGAAGATGTGGTAAGGAAAAACACTGGACTAACGAACGTAGATCAACAAGGGACAGGAAAAGTAATACTTTGCCTTGGTCTTTGGGAAACTCCCAGAGGGGCCTCAGGCAGGCCCCCACAGCAAATCCAGTTCAGACCTTTCCTGCAGTCGTAGACAAAACCCCTACTCAGAGCAATTAAATAACCAAACGCCTATTGCAATAAACCAGGCTGCTCGGGGTGATGAAACAGCTGAGACAGAGAGAACAGAAAATTCAGGAGAAAACAAAGAAAAATTTTGGCAAACTTCTATAAATGAACAAAGACCAAAATTAACAATAAAAATAAATGGTGTCTTGCTGTCTGGCCTGGTAGACACAGGTGCTGACATGACCATAATTGCACCAGAATTTTGGCATCCAACTTGGCCTCTTCAGGAGGTAAACATTCAGCTGTTAGGAATTGGAACATTATCTCAAGTGAAACAGAGTGCAAGATGGCTCGAATTTATAGGTCCAGAAGGACAGAGAGGAAAATTAAAACCATATGTAGCTAACATAGCTATGAACCTGTGGGGCTGAGACCTGTTGCAACAATGGAATACTCAGATTAACATCCCTCCAACCTCAGAAACAAATCATAAACTAGCACGTGTTTCTGAGAGAAATATTAGAAGGTATTATTCTAATGAGTGGTCACCAGCCATCCATATTATACAAGAACAGGACACAACAACTGATGATCTTCCAAAGACACCAACAGCTCTACCTTTAAAATAGTTAACAGACAAGCCTGTATGGGTTCATCAATGGCCTTTGACAACAGAAAAACTCCAGGCTTTAGAAGAGCTGGTAGAAGAACAGTTAAATGCTTAGCATATTGAAGAACCAACCAGCCCTTGGAATTCTCCTGTATTTGTTTTTAAAAAGAAATCCAGTAAATGGAGAATGGTAACAGACCTTAGAGCAATTAACAAAGCAATTCAGCCAATGGGCTCTCTACAATCTGGAATTCCTTTGCCTACTCTGTTACCAAAAGGATGGCCTCTCGTAGTTATTGATTTAAAAGACTGTTTCTTTTCAATACCCTTACAAGAAAAAGACAGAAAGATTTGCCTTCACCTTGTCTACTTACAATAATTCTCAACTGGTTAAGAGATTTCAATGGATGGTTCTCCCACAGGGATTGTTGAATAGCCCAACCCTGTGCCAATATTTTGTACAACAGCCATTAAAAGTGATACATAAAAAATTTCCTAAATCTATAATTTATCATTATATGGATGATATTTTACTAGCTGACTCAAATGCAGATGCTTTAGAAAGAATGTTTGAAGAAGTAAAGAAAATTTGCCTTGCTGGGGATTACAAATTGCTCCTGAAAAGATACAAAGAGGAGATTCTATTAACTATTTAGGATATAAAATAGGTCTACAAAAATTTAGATCCCAAAAGGTACAAAATAGGAGAGATCGACTACAGACTCTTAATGACTTTCAAAGATTATTTGGAGACATTTCTCATCTATGAACTATTGTTGGGGTAAAAAATGATGAACTGAATAATTTGTTCAAAACCTTAGAAGGTGACAAGGACTTAAATAGTCTAAGAGAATTATCATCTGAAGCTGAGAAGGAATTGACCTTGTTAGAAAAGAAAGTACATGAAGGACACATGGATCGTATCGATCCAAAACTGGATTGCATTTTGGTTATTTTACCTTCTAGGAATATTAATGATAATAATAATAATTTTACCTACAGGAATATTAATGCAGAGGGAAGATGTTATATTGGAATGGATATTTTTACCAAATAAACCGAATAAAAAATTAAAAACTTATGTGGAAAAAATCTCTGACTTGATTTGGAAAGGAAAATTGAGACTTCGTCAATTAGCAGGAATAGACCCAGCAGAAATTGTCATACCTTTAACTAAGGAGGATGTTGAAAAATTATGGACAGAAAGTGAACTTTGGCAATGAGCTTGCAGTAATTATTTGGGAGAAATTAACAGCAAATATCCCAAAAGCGATAGAATTGATCTTATAAAGAGAGCTGATTGGATTTTGCCTCAAATTGTATGGGAAAAACCCATATCTGGAGTTGGTACATTTTATACAGATGCAAAAAAAACAAGGAAAGGCAGGTTACAAATCAGAAAATTTAAGTAAAGTGGTTCAAAGTCATTATAATTCAGTTCAAAAATCGGAATTGTTTGCTATTCTGTTGGTATTAATGGATTTTTCAGAACCTCTCAACAAAGTTACTGACTCTCAGTATGCTGAAAGAGTGGTATTACATATTGAGACTGCAGAATTTATCCACGATGCTTCAGAATTAACTTCACTATTTATTCAATTACAAGATACAATCAGGAAAAGGAGTCATCCTTTATATATAACTCACATCAGATCCCATACTGCTAGCCAGGCCCTCTAGCACAAGGTAATGATGAGATTGATAAATTATTGATAGGAAATGTGCTGGAGGCCTCAGAATTTCATAAAAAACATCATGTCAATAGTAAAGGTTTAAAAAAGGATTTTTCCATAACCTGGCAACAAGCCAAGGAAATTGTAAGGAAATGTCCTACTTGTTCCTTTTACAATCAGACGCCATTACCAGCAGGATGTAACCCAAAGGGTACTCAGAGGAATGAAATCTGGCAGATGGATGTGTTTCACTTTGCAGAATTTGGAAAATTGAAATATGTACACCATACCATCGATACTTATTCAGGATTTCAATGGGCAACTGCTTTCAGTTCTGAAAAAGCTGATTCTGTCATTGCTCATTTGCTAGAAGTTATGGCCATCATGGGTATACCTGCACAAATTAAAACTGACAATGCTCCAGCATATGTCTCTGTTAAAATGAAACAGTTTTTTGCTTATTACAATATAAAGCATATTACAGGTATACCACATAATCCTACAGGCCAAGTAGTTATAGAAAGATCAAACAGAACTCTAAAAGATATGCTAAATAAACAGAAAGGGGTAACAAAAACTCCTAGAAATAGACTGCATAAGGCTCTATTAACTTTGAATTTTCTCAATGCTAATGAGAAAGGAACAACAGCTGCAGAGAGACATTGGATAATAGAAAAAACTACAGAATTAAATCAGCCCATATACTTTAAGGATGTGCTGACCTCAGAATGGAAACCAGGATATGTGTTATGTTGGGGACGAGGTTTTGCTTTTGTTTCTACAGGAGAAGATAAGCTGTGGATACCATCAAAGTTGATAAAGGTTTGATTTGAACAAGAGAGACCTCTTAATTAGAGTAGGTGGTAGTTCATCAACCAGCATGACCATCCAATTTAAATTAACTTATACCAGTAACACATGCCTTTTCATTTAATCAGATAATAACTTACTGAAAGGGAACCTCCCCAAAATTAGTCTTGGGGAAAGGTTTTTGTTTTTGTCTTTTAGGAGAATGAAGGCTAAGGAATCTGAAGAACACTGGACAAATGAGACAACTGAAGAAAAAGGACAAATCATCTGTCCCAAGCAAAAGAATAAAATGGCCTATTGGTATATCATCTATAAAATTTCATAAGTCTTCCTAAATGTTTGTTTCTGCTCTTCTCTAAAGACATTTAACACTATTGGTCTTCTTGTAGTCCCAGTTCAATTAAGATTTAAAGCTGGCTTTGGAGTTGGAAAATGGCTCTCTCCTTCTTTAAACTCAAACATGTTGTTGAAAGGAAAATGCAAACTCCTTGTATCATGCCAGAAGAAGGAGCCATCTTCTGACATGGGACAGGAGAAAAACCAAATTAATTAAGGGACTATTCTATTACTACTAATCTCAATTGTTTGGTTCTATTCTGATTCTTTAAATTTTTCTTAAAGTATGAATTTTATATCAAAATTTACAAGATTTATATATATATATATATATTAAACTTTGTTAAGATATTAATGGTCATATAGAGTACTAACTAATTATAGAAAAAAGGCTTCAATTAGCTGCCTATACATACATGTCTTTGTGTTCGAGTCTCTTATCAGTTTTCTGCAGGAAATCACAGCCAGGCCTAACATCAACTGAAGTCTCCAGGAAGAAGAAGGGGCCCCACAACAACAATAATTCCATGTGGACAATAATAATATCACTAAGCTGACAAACATCATCTACAGATCAGCTTTGGACTACAAAGTGCTCAGAGCAATTTTGAGAGGACTAGATGATTCAAAGACTACTTGAATAAAGACTTGAGATAAGCCCTGAACTTTGGCATTATGCTCAAACTGGACAACAAAGGATATAGCTACCTTTCTTAGAATTTGACAATTAACCCCAAATTTTTCTTTTCAGAATAAAGATACCTTTGCCCATACCCAGCAGGAAGCAATTTTAAGAATACGACGCCCACATTCCCAAAGAGGTAGTATGGGGCAGGTGGTTTTTTGGTCTTTTAATGGGTTTTAGGTCTGGGATAATTTTCATTGTTTAGGAGGGTTGGTTACAAGTTGTTGTTAAGGGTTAGGAAAAGGGCTAAGCAAGGGAGATTAGATTTAAGGTTCTTGTTTAAAAAAAAAAAAGAAAAGAAAAGAAAAGAAAAAGACAATTACCAGTTTTAAATACTTTACATTGGATTGGATTGTTTTGTATTGTATACAAATTATATATATTGAGATTGATATTGTTAGAAAATGCTATACGTATATTTCTAATCTTATTCAAGATATTGTACTTGTACCATTCATTTTACAATATAATGCAATTTGCTGATCCTTGAATGGTATTATTATCGACTATTAGGATATAAAGAAATGAAAGTTAGTAGTTAGACATTACAATAGAACTTGTAGTCATATTAGGTGTGTTTTCAAGATCGAGCAGATATATTTTAGATAGACAGGTCATCTTCAAACCCTTCAGAGATCTATACTATATGGCATTTAAAATGTTTTAATAACTTAGAAAATTTCTCTTTTTTTTATGACTATGAGACATGTCAGCTCCTGGCAGTACCAATCTACTTCAGCGAAAATATGGGCATTGAAGAAACTGCATATGGAGTTAACTTTCACTGTGGCAAAAGTTAGCCACTGGACAGCAAAGTATCCTCGAATCAACTGCTGACAAACAAGACAAAATGGACAGACAGGACATGAAACAAAGGACTACCAATTCTTGCCAAAACAAGTGTGGTTGTGGCTTTAACAAAAGGCATCTTCTGAGGTCAGGACAATATGGCACCATCCCTGAAGTGGCCTTTGCAATTCAGAAAAGATACAGTGCCCTTTGCTCCAAAGTCACCTGAACAGGCAGTGGGCAATGGCTTCTGATGTGCAGTGGAACAGCAGCTGAAACAGTTATTCTTGAAGAGTCACTAAGCTCACACCTCTCAATGGTAGACTGGCATTTAATAGAGGGATGTGGAGAAGAATGGGATGCTGAGATGAAGCCACACACACATACACACACACACACACACACACACACACACACACACACACACGCATGCACACAGCCAAGAAGAATGGACAACTGAATTCAAAAAACATCAACAATTTCCAGAATTTAAAATCCTCAATCATGACATGACACTAGTGGAATTCAGGTGTTTCTGGTACATGGACTGCTCTTACCCAATGTGAGGTTGAACTGTTGACCTTGTGTACATCCTACTTCACAAATGAGTCTGTCAGATATTCTAAGCCTATAGGCTGAAGATGATGCCCCAACACTGCGGAGGAACTTCGGGTGACTGCACAGGCAACTGGCTGTTTCTGTCAACTCACATTTTTTTGGGAAGCTGCTTGCATGCACTTCCTGTTTTTTTTTTATTTTATAATTTGATTTAATTTTTACATATCAGCCACAGATTCCCCTGTCCTCCCTCCTCCTACCCCCCCTTCTCCCCAGCCCACCCCCCATTCCCATCTCCTCCAGGGCAAGGACTCCCCTGGAGATTCAGCCCAGGCAGGTCCAGTCCCCTCCTCCCTTCCTCCCAGGCTGAGCAAAGTGTCCCTGCATAGGCCCCAGGTTCCAAACAACCAGCTCATGCACTAAGGACAGGTCCTGGTCCCACTGCCTGGGAGCCTCCCAAACAGTTCCAGTTAATCAACTGTCTCACTTATCTCACTTATCCAGAGGGCCTGATCCAGTTGGGAGTTCCTCAGCTATTGGTTCATAGTTCATGTGTTTCCACTAGTTTGGCTATTTGTCCCTGTGCTTTTTCCAATCTTGGTCTCAACAATTCTCGCTCATACAATCCCTCCTCTTTCTCGCCGATTGGATTCCTGGAGCTCCACCTGGGGCCTGGTCATGAATATCCAGAATATGTAAAGAACTCAAGAAATTAGACATCAAAATGTCCAACAGTACAATTAAGAAATGGGCTATAGAGCTAAACAGAGAATTCTCAACAGAGGAAACTCAAATGGCTGAAAGACATTTAAGGAATTGCTCAACATCCCTAATCATCAGGGAAATGAAAATCAAAATGACTCTGAGATACCACCTTACACCTGTCAGAATGGCTAAGATCAAAAACACCAAAGACAGCTTATGCTAGAGAGGATGTGGAGCAAGGGGAACTTTCCTCCACTGTTGGTGGGAATGCAAGCTTGTAGAGCCACTTTGGAAATCAATATGGTGCTTTCTTAGAAAATTGGGAATCAATCTCCCCCAAGACCTAGCTATACCACTCTTGGGCATATACCCATGGAATGCTCAATCATACCACAAGGGCACATGCTCAGCTATGTTCATAGCAGCATTGTTTGTAATAGCCAGAACCTGGAAACAACCTAGATGCCCTTCAACTGAAGAATGGATAAAGAAAATGTGGTACATATACACAATGGATTACTACTCAGCAGAGAAAAACAATGACATTATGAGGTTTGCAGGTAAATGGATGGATCTAGAAAAAGTCATCCTGAGTGAGGCAACCCAGACTCAGAAAGACAAACACGGTATGTACTCACTTATAGGAGGATACTAGATGTAAAACAAAGGATGACTAGACTCCTACTCACAACTCCAGGGAGGCTATCTAGTAAACAGGACCCTAAGAAAGACACAGGGATCGCAGAATGACAGAGAAATGCATGAGATCTACATGAGCAAACTAGACGTGAGGGGCGGTAATGAAGAGCAAGTTTCGAGGGAAAGAGAGCTTAGGGGAGTGGGAGACCCCCGGTGGATCAAGAACGAGAGGGAGAACAAGGAAAAAGAGACCATGATAAATGAAGACCCCATGGGAATAGGAAGAAGTAAAGTGCTAGAGAGTTTCCCAGATATCCACAAAGATACCTCCACAATAGACTACTGGCAATGGTTGAGAGAAAGCCCGAACTGACCTACTCTGGTGATAGGATGGCCAAACACCCTAACTGTCGTGCTAGAAACCCCATCCAATGACTGATGGTTGCACTTCCTGTTTTAATTTATTATTAGGTAATATTATTTTCTTCTTGGGTCTCTGAGGGAGTTGAGGATTAGTTAGTTAGAGTTGAAGATAGTTATAGTTAAATTTAGATAGTTATAGTTTTCCTTGTTAAGAATTTTAGAAAAGAGGGCTGGAGAGATGACTCAGTGGTTAGGAGCGCTGGCTGCTCCTCCAGAGGTCCTGAGTTCAATTCCCAGCAACCACATGGTGGCTCACAACCATCCTTAATGAGGTCTGGTGCCCTCTTCTGGCCTGCAGGCATACATGGAGACAGAACACTGTATACATAATAAATAAATAAATCTTTTAAAAAAAGAATTTTAGAAAAGAAACTCACTAAAGAGTAAGTGTATAAATTTGAAAGTCACTATAAGATAGTTCTGTTAGTAATATAAGTTAGGATAGAAAGTGAATCAGGTACATTTTGGACTTACCAAAAAGGATAGATAATGGAATTATTTTCTCTGAATTTGTCAAATGCCAATGGACTAGACATTGTTTAGGTATTTATTGCTTATATATATGGTATATAGTTATTGTACTTTTGTATATAGTTTTTCTTATATTAGTCATAACTTTTTTCCTCTTTTCCTTTTATTAAAATAGAAAAGGGGAAATATGGTGATATTTTTATTTGTACTGAAATGTGATTTTATTTGTATGTTAATAAATAAAGTTGCCTGGGGGTCAGAGCTATTAACAAGCCTGTGGGAGCCTGTTCTCGGGTTCCTCATGGCTTTACTCAGCAGGTCAGCATAGAGGATGATTAGGACCACGGGCCTGAGTGCAGGTGTCTGAGATTGTCTGCACTTGGCTGTGATGGGGGAGGAGGTCTTTTGCTCCACCCCTTGGCGTCTCTATAAAAACCCTGGGGCAGAGACAATCGGGGCCCGTTGGAAAAGGTTCCAGGCCCTCTCGAGGCTATCCTTTATTTTCTATCTGTTTATCTCTGTGAGATTCTCCGCAATAAATCCTTCTATCTAATATTTCCTGCTGCTCACACTCAAGAAAACTCTGGTGAACTGTGGGAGTGGTGGGTAAACGCCCCACAGAATGGCGCCATGAACAGGGACTAAAGAAAAAAGAAAAAAAAGGGACTAAAGAAAAAAAAGGGGAGACTAAAAAAAGAGGGGACTAAAAGACAAATGAACAGGGACTAAAGACAAAGTAATAGGGACTAAAGATAAAGGAAAGTAATAGTTTTATTACAGAGTTTTTGGCAAAAATGTGGGTCAGCCCTGACAGTGGAAAGGCATGCCGGTGTTATGGAAAATACATATTTTATATATATATTATTGAGAGGCAGGAGTTTTATCCTCGAGAGAAAAGGAAAGCAGACTGGAAGGATGTCCGATGCTGCAGCGCAATTCTCTGTCAAAATTTTCTATCTTCTATCCCTTTTTCAATTTCTATCTATGAAAAATAAGTATAAGGTATAGTGGAGGAAAAACTTAAAAATGTAAGATCGTGTAGGAAAAAATAAGTAACGCAACTAGACAGAAAAACTCTTCAATTTTCTAACTTTGGGGGCTATAAACGCAAACTGGGAAAAAATCTTTCTTTGGGATTTTTGGGGAGTAAAAAAGCTCTTCTTTGAGCTTATGGGGAAGAATAAGTTTCCTATGGAAGCTTTTGTCGTGGGGACAGCTGAAATGCTAAGTCCAAGCAGCAGGAGAAAGTGTTTTCTCCCTGAGGCAAAAATGGGGGTGTAAAAAGCCAAAAAGTTTAAAGTTGGGAAGTTTTGGGAAAAGTTGGTCTTTCTCTCTTGGGAAAAAAAAATCTTTCTCTTAAACTAAAAGCTTTTCTTGGAAAATTTTTGAGGAAAAAAATCTCTAAAAAGCCTTCATCTTTCTCAAAAGCTCTTAAACTTAAAAACTAAAGCCTTTTTCTCAAAAGGGCAAAAATTAGAATCACCTGAAGATATTAGTATGGGGACCACCTGTGATTAGCTCAAAGGGAAAACAACAAACCTCTAAGTTCTCTTTCAAGCTTTAAAAATCCTCCCTGCAATGCAGGAGGCAGGGACATGTTCCTAAAAACCTCTCTTCTAAGCTGTGTCTCTTCAAGCTAGTAAAAGACAGTGGGTCAGAGTACCCTGAGGGAAATGCTTGGGAGAGTGTGGATAAAGAGCTACAGAGAGCCCAAAAGGGCAGGAAAGTTTACCTGAGGAAAGAAAAAAAAGCCAAGCTTATCAATTACAACTGAGCTGAGGCATCAAGGGTTTTGTTTGAGCATTTCAGAATGAAAAGGTGCTCCTAATTGTCCTAATGCAAAGATCCCCTGAAGCAATGCAAACTGTTAGTATTGTATCTTCTCTTCTGAGCAAAAACCCAGAGGCGACTGGCCAGGTCTCTGAGTTGGAGTGCATTTTGGGGATACTAGGGTTCCTGCAGTTGTAAACTTCCTGGAGCACAGAGCTGAGGCAGGAAGGACCCAGGGGAAGATTGCTAATGAACAAACAAAACTAAAGCCAGTGGGAACAGCACAGTTGTCTGCTTTCCTACAAGTCCCGGGTTGATAGGTCCACAGCTGCAAAAAGAAATCTGAGAAAAGCTTTCCTATCAGAGTAAGGACCTTTCTGGGAAAACAGTAGAGCTGAACTGTGTCTGAAGCAGTTGTGCTGCTGAGTCAGAACGCTGTCTGGGGAAAGAGCCCAGCCAGGGCAGAACAGAACTATCCAGGAGTAAAGCTTTCTTTTCTGTCAGAGAAAGCACCTCTTTGAGAAAAGCTTTGTTTCAACTGACTCCTGTGAGATGAGGGGGAGTGTAGCCCTAAGGGGTAATTGCCTCTGGCATAAGCTCTGTCCTTGAGCACCCAGACAAGCAAATTCAACCCACTGGGGGACTGGGTCAGGTGAAAAGCCTGAGGGAAAAACACCTGTCCTAATGTGAGCTTAGAGATGGCAAAGACATCCCTTGTTAGATTTTCAGTCTGCATGTAAACCACACAGACTCCGAAAACAAGCAGACAAAAAGCCCCTACCTTCAGTAGCAGGGAAAGCCACCACTGTAGTGTCGGAAACTGTTTCTGGGGTAGAGGGGATAAACTGAGACCAAACTGGGAACTGTCTGGGAGAAAGACTCTGAAGAAACAGAAGGGACAGATTCCTCCCCAGAAAATGCATGACCTGTGAAAGCTGCTAAGATTTTGAGGCAGATTTGGGGGGAGAAAAAAGCCCCTACCTCCAAAAGCAGCTAGCAGAGGAACAGAGCCGCAGACAGATACCTGAAGCTCTGCATCTGGGGAAGGAAGGAACAAGCAAAATGAGATAGATCAGTGGGAGAAAATCTCTGAAGGAGCTATGGAAAAGCTGTTGTAAATGCTTTTGTTTTTCACTGACTGGCTAAGACAAACACAAGCCCCGAGGAAAGTTGCTATCAGAAATGCCAGCCTCAATGCCGGCTAATGAGGCAGGTGTGGTTCTGATCTGGAGCCAGTGTCAAATGAAGGAGAGACACCTGTTAAAGCCAGCTGAGGAGAGAATAGGAATCTCCCAATGTCCCATAATTGAAAATGTAAAATGCTTGTTCAAATCTCCCGTTGCAAAAGCAAAAAACTTTGTTCAAACCTCCCGGGCAAGAGTTTATAAGCAAGTCTGGTAAAAGAGAACCAGTTGACTCTCAGACCTGAAAAGAACTATGGGAAATGACTGATGGGAAATGATATAAGGAAAATGATATAAGGGACTGATATGGGACTGATATTATTATGGACTGATATAAGGGAAATGCATTCCGGGAAAGGTAGTTTTTCCGCTAAAGATGGCGACGTTGCCCTGAAACACTTTTGTCAGCTCGAAAATACGCTCATGGTAAACTTAAAATACAGCTTTTAAAAGAATAAGGAGGATAATCGTCTAAGAGTTTAAGTGTCAGTTCCAATGAAAAATTGAAAGGATACGGAACTAGGTACTTCGCGGTTTGGGGCTCTGTTGGTAAAATGCCTTATTTACCCTAATAGCTGTGCAAAGTTTTTATGGTAGTTGGATGACAAAAAGCAAACAAGCCACTTTAAAATCCTTAAAACAAGGGAAAGCAGTTTATACACTGAATATTGTCTTAGATATGAAGAAATTTATGTCGAAATTTAAAAAGTTCTTTGCCTTTTGAACAAACTGCCTTCAATGAGTAATTCCTTTACAAATCTAATAAGGAGACAAGGAAACAGGCATTCAAAAAAGAAATGACTGCTTTATAGATGGGGAACAAACCAGAAAAAGCTGTCTTACAAAAGAGTTGCTTCACCTGAAAGTTCCTTATAAGAAATCAATGCTAAATATTACAGCTGCTAATAACATCAGGAGTTAAAGCCAATGAAGTGAAAATACTAAATACAGTTCGGAGCTGTGCCACTTGTGGCTTTACTAGCTCCTTTAGAAAAATACTTTATATCACCTAATAGCTGTGCAGTATTTGGCGAAGAGCTTTACAGCAGCTAAATACGGTAATTTCACCCTCAGCGTGAAGTGAAGTTTTTCGGTAGAACAAACCAAAAGTACTGCTGTAATAGAAATGTTTGTCTGAATTGAAGCACTTAGGGGAACTATTATGAATTTGGGTGAAGGAACAGCCTCTAGTTAAAAACCGTCTACTGCTGACAGTGCATCTCTGCCGGTCCGGAATGGCAGAGAGAACTGACAACTTTGGAGTGTGGCGTCATCCTGGGAAGGTTATAGTTCCCTAGCAACAACTATCACAATTCTATAACAACAACAACACTCACTAAATCCCAGTGCTTTAGCTGACTATAAACTCTAAACTTTAGAAATGATGTACGTACTTCCTATCTAGTTAAGAGAATCTCTCTAAAACAGATAGTGATAATAATTAAGAGTAAGAAATAGAAAAACATGAAAATAAGATATGTGAGTTTGTAGAAATTCTCTTGTTAGATCTCTGTGTTAAGAAATCTTTAGGTGTTTGCTAAGTTAAATATATGCTAATGGTAGCCCTATAAGTTTGTAAAATAGATCTATAGAGTTCCTTTAAGAATATAAGCTTGTGCTTCTTGCCCCGGACTTCCCTTCTGAAGCACAGGTGAGTGCCCTAGCTTGCCCCGGACCCCATCCCTGGGCACCAGCCACTCCGGGGAAGACCTGCCCAACTTGGCCCCAGGTTCTGGCCACCTTCTAGCCCCACCGGGAAGGATCCCCTTCTCCAAGACCCCTGGCAGACCCTGCAGTCTCCACGCCCTGCCCCCACGCCCATCCGCCTGAGCCCCAAGCCTCTTCCTGAGACTTAGAGGCCGGCCCCCAGCTCCCATCTTGCCCCGGACTTCTCGTATGGAGGAGAGAGAGAGAGAGAGAGAGAGAGAGAGAGAGAGAGAGAGAGAGAGAAGAGAGCTCCCATCCTCCCCCGGACTTCCCTCCTGGACAAGAGCTCCCATCCTGCCCCGGACTTCCAATTTGGACAAGAGAGCTCCCATCTGGACAAGAGAGAGAGACTTCCTGAATCTGTCAGCTCTGTCTGAACCAAGTGGATAAGGCCAAGAATGAACCACAAGGAGATGGGCAGACGTCAAGGCAGAAACACATACAACAAAATGAATAGCAATACAGCATCACCAGGCCCTAGCCCTCCTCCAACACCTAGACCTGAACATCAGAAATTGGAAGAAGCAGAAGAAAATAGCCTTATGAATGTCATCATGAAGAAGCTAGAGGCTCGTGTAGAGGAAAAGACAAAAAAAATGTGAAGAACGTTGTAAACAACTAGAGGAAAGGGCAAACAAATTAGAAGAAATCAATAAAGTCCTGGAAGAGAACAATAAAATACTGAAAGAAAATCAAGAAAAATCAATGAAACAAATGAAGGAAACAGTCCAAGACCTGAAAAGGGAAATAGAAAAAATGAAGAAGACACAAACAGAGGGAATGCTGGAAATAGAAAATCTGAGAAAACGATTGGGAACTTCAGATGCAAGTATAATCAACAGAATGCAAGAGATGGAAGAGAGGATCTCTAGCGTTGAAGATACAGTAGAAGAAATAGATTCATCAGTCAAAGAAAACACTAAAGCCAACAAAGTCATGAACCAAAATGTCCAAGAAATTTGGGACACCATGAAAAGACCAAACCTATGAATAATAGGGGTAGAAGAAGGAGAAGAATACCAACTCAAGGGCACAGAAAATATATTCAACAAGATCATAGAAGAAAACTTTCCCAACTTAAAGAAGGAAATGCCTATGAAGATACAGGAAGCCTATAGAACACCAAATAGACTAGACCCCCCAAAAAAGTCCCCTTGCCACATAATAATTAAACAGTTAAACGTACAGAATAAAGAAAGAATATTAAGAGCAGCAAAGGAAAAAGGCCAAGTGACATATAAAGGCAAACCTATCAGAATAACACCCGATTTCTCAATGGAGACTTTGAAAGCCAGAAGGACCTGGACAGATGTAATGCAGACACTAAGAGACCATGGATGTCAGCCTAGACTAATATACCCAGCAAAACTTTCAATCATCATAGATGGAGTGAACAAGACATTCCATGACAAAGCCAGATTTAAACAATATTTATCCACAAAACCAGCCCTACAGAAAGCACTAGAAGGAAAATTCCAACCTAAGGAAGTCAGATACACCCTCGAAAACACAGGCAATAGATAAAGCCACAGCAGTAAACCCCAACGAAGAAAAGTACACACACATCACCACCAAAAAATAACAGGAATGAACAATCACTAATATCCCTCAATATCAATGGACTTAATTCACCTATAAAAAGACATAGGCTTACAGAATGGGTACGAAAGCAGGACCCATCTTTCTGCTGCATACAAGAAACACATCTCAAATTCAAAGATAGACACTACCTAAAAATAATAGGCTGGGAAAAGACTTTCCAATCAAACGGTCTTAAGAAACAAGCGGGTGTAGCCATCCTGATATCCAGCAAAATAGACTTCAAACTAAAATCAATCAAAAGAGATCAAGAAGGGCATTACATACTCATCACAGGAAAGATCCACCAAGATGAAGTCTCAATTCTGAACATTTATGCCCCAAACACAAGGGCACCCACATATGTAAAAGAAACATTACTAAAGCTTAAATCACATATAAAACCCCACACATTAATAGTGGGAGACCTCAACACCCCACTTTCACCACTGGATAGATCTCCCAAATCGAAACTTAACAGAGAAATAAAGGACTTAATTGATGTCATGACTCAAATGGACTTAATCGACATCTACAGAACATTCCATCCTAACAAAAAAGAATATACCTTCTTCTCAGCACCCCATGGAACCTTCTCAAAAATCGACCACATACTTGGTCACAAAACAAAGCTAAACAGATACAAAACAATTGGAATAACCTCCTGTGTTCTATCAGACCACCATGGTCTAAAGTTGGATTTCAACAACAACAAAAACTACAGAAAACCTACAATCTCATGGAAACTGAATAATACCCTACTGAATCACCAATGGGTTAAGGAAGAAATAAAGAAAGAAATTAAAGACTTCCTAGAGATCAACGAAAATGAAGACACCACATATCCAAACCTATGGGACACTATGAAAGCAGTACTAAGAGGGAAATTCATAGCACTAAACGCCCACATAAATAAGCTGGAGAAATCTCACACTAGTGACTTAACAGCACACCTGAAAGTTCTAGAACAGGAAGAAGCAAAGTCTCCCAGGAAAAATAGATGCCAGGAAATTATCAAAGTGAGAGCTGAAATCAATAAAATAGAAACAAAGAGAACAATACAAAAAATTAATGAAACAAAGAGTTGGTTCTTTGAGAAAATCAACAAGATAGACAAGCCCTTATCCAATCTAACCAAAAGACAGAGAGAGAGCATCCAAATCAACAAAATCAGAAATGAAAAGGGGGACATAACAACAGACATTGAGGAAATCCAGAGAATCATCAGGTCATACTTCAAAAACCTCTATTCCACAAAACTGGAAAACCTAAAAGAAATGGATAATTTTCTGGATAGGTACCACATACCTAAATTAAATCAAGACCAGATAAACTATTTAAATAGTCCAATAACCCCTAATGAAATAGAAACAGTCATTAAAAGTCTCCCAACCAAAAAAAGCCCAGGACCAGATGGTTTCAGTGCAGAATTCTACCAGATCTTCAAAGAAGAGTTAATACCAATACTCTCTAAATTGTTCCACACAATAGAAACAGAAGGAACATTACCAAACTCCTTCTATGAGGCTACAATTACCCTGATTCCTAAACCAAACAAGGATACAACAAAGAAGGAGAACTACAGACCGATCTCCCTCATGAACATTGATGCAAAAATACTCAATAAAATACTGGCAAACAGACTCCAAGAACACATCAAAACAATTATCCACCATGATCAAGTAGGATTCATTCCAGGGATGCAAGAATGGTTCAACATACGAAAGTCTGTCAATGTGATACACCATATAAACAAACTCAAAGAAAAAAACCACATGATCATCTCACTAGATGCTGAAAAGGCATTTGATAAAATCCAACACCCCTTCATGATAAAGGTCTTGGAGCGATCAGGAATGCAGGGAACATACCTAAACATAATAAAGGCAATTTACAGCAAGCCAACAGCCAACATCAAATTAAATGGAGAGAAACTCAAAGCAATTCCACTAAAATCAGGAACGAGGCAAGGCAGTCCGCTCTCCCCATACTTATTCAATATAGTACTTAAAGTTCTAGCCAGAGCAATAAGACAACATAAGGAGATTAAGGGGATACAAATTGGAAAGGAAGAAGTCAAGCTTTCCCTATTTGCAGATGACATGATAGTATACTTGAGCAACCCCAAAGATTCCACCAAGGAACTGATACAGCTTATAAACACCTTCAGCAACATAGCAGGATACAAGATCAACTCAAAAAAATCAGTAGCCTTCCTATATACAATGGACAAAGAAGCGGAGAAGGAAATCAGAGCTACATCACCCTTTACTATAGCCACAAATGACATAAAATACCTTGGGGTAACACTAACCAAGCAAGTGAAGGACCTATATGACAAGAACTTTAAGTCCCTGAAAAAAGAAATTGAAGAAGATGTCAGAAAATGGAAAGATCTCCCATGCTCATGGATAGGCAGAACTAACATAGTAAAAATGGCAATCTTACCAAAAGCAATCTACAGATTCAATGCAATCCCCATCAAAATACCAACACAATTCTTCACAGACCTGGAAAGAATAATACTCAACTTCATATGGAAAAACAGAAAACCCAGGATAGCCAAAAGAATCCTGTACAATAACACAACCTCTGGAGGCATCACGATCCCTGACTTCAAGCTCTACTATAGAGCTACAGTAATAAAAACAGCTTGGTACTGGCATAAAAACCGACATGTGGACCAATGGAATCGAATTGAAGACCCTGACATTAATCCGCACACCTATGAACAAATAATTTTTGACAAAGAAGCCAAAAGTGCACAATGGAAAAAAGAAAGCATCTTCAACAAATGGTGCTGGCAAAACTGGATATCAACATGTAGAAGGCTGCAAATAGATCCATATCTATCACCGTGCACAAAACTTAAGTCCAAGTGGATCAAGGACCTCAACATAAATCCAGCTACTCTGAACCTGCTAGAAGAGAAAGTAGGAAGTAGTCTTGAACACATTGTCATAGGAGACCACTTCCTAAATAGAACACCAGTAGCACAGACACTGAGAGAAACAATCAATCAATGGGACCTCTTGAAACTGAGAAGCTTTTTTAGGGCAAAGGATATGGTCAACAAAGCAAAGCGACAGCCTACAGAATGGGAAAAGATCTTCACCAACCCCACATCTGACAGAGGACTGATATCCAGAATATATAAGGAACTCAAGAAATTAGACATCAAAATGCCCAACAGTCCAATTAAGAAATGGGCTATAGAACTAAACAGAGAATTCTCAACAGAGGAAACTCAAATGGCTGAAAGACATTTAAGGAATTGCTCAACATCCTTAATCATCAGGGAAATGCAAATCAAAACAACTCTGAGATACCACCTTACGCCTGTCAGAATGGCTAAGATCAAAAACAATGAAGACACCTTATGCTGGAGAGGATGTGGAGCTAGGGGAACTCTCCTCCACTGCTGGTGGGAATGCAAGCTTGTACAACCACTTTGGAAATCAATATGGCGCTTTCTTAGAAAAATGGGAATCCATCTCCCCCAAGATCCAGCTATACCACTCTTGGGCATATACCCAAGGAATGCTCAACCACACCACAAGAGCACTTGTTCAGCTATGTTCATATCAGCATTGTTTGTAATAGCCAGAACATGGAAACAACCTAGATGCCCTTCAACTGAAGAATGGATAAACAAAATGTGGTACATATACACAATGGAATACTACTCAGCAGAGAAAAACAATGACATCATGAGGTTTGCAGACAAATGGATGGATCTAGAAAAAATCATCCTGAGTGAGGTATCCCAGACTCAGAAAGACAAACATGGTATGTACTCACTCATAGCAGGATACTAGATGTGGAACAAGGATGATTGGACTGCCACTCACATCACCAAGGAGGTTACCTGGAAAACAGGACCCCAAGAAAGACACAGGGATCGCCCAATGACAGAGAAATGGAATGAGATCTACATGAACAGCCTGGACATGAGTGGGGGTAGTGAAGGGCGAGGGTCGAGGGAAAGAGAGCTTGGGTGAGCGGGAGATCCCAGCTGGATCAACAACAGAGAGGGAGAACAAGGAATAGGAGACCATGGTAAATGAAGACCACATGAGAATAGGAAGAAACAAAGTGCTAGAGAGGCCCACAGAAATCCACAAAGATACCCCCACAACAGATTGCTGGCAATGGTCGAGAGACAGTCCGAACTAACCTACTCTGGTGATGGGATGGCCAAACACCCTAATTGTCGTGCTAGAAACCTCATCCAACTACTGAGGGATCTGGATGCAGAGATCCATGACTAGGCCCCGGGTGGATCTCTGGGAGTCCAATTAGCGAGAATGAGGAGGGTTTATATGAGCGAGAATTGTTGAGACCAAGGTTGGATAAAGCACAGAGACAAATAGCCAAACGAACCGAAACACATGAAATATGAACCAATGGCTGAGGGGTCACCAACTGGATCAGGCCCTCTGAGTGGGTGAGACAGTTGATTGGCCTGATCTGTTTGGGAGGCATCCAGGCAGTGGCACCGGGTCCTGTGCTCATTGCATGAGTCGGCTGTTTGAAACCTGGGGCCTATGCAGGGTCCCTTAGCTCGGCCTGGGAGGAGGGGACTGGACCTTACCTGGACTGAGTCTACCAGGTTGATCTCAGTCTGTGGGGAAGGCTTTGCCCTGGAGGAGATTGGAATGGGGGCGGACTGGGGGGAAGGTGAGGGGGGCGGGAGGGGGAAGAACAAGGGAATCTGTGGTTGATATGTAGAACTGAATTGTATTGCAAAATAAAAATTAAAAAAAAAGAATATAAGCTTGTAAGAAGTATCTAAGGTAGTCTTAAGACATGTAGTAATAAGCTTGTAAGAAGTAAAGATACTAGTTGTAAATGTAAGTTTAAATAAGAATAAGATGGAATGAATAAGTAATAAGAAATATATTTGCTAAAGTAGTTCTATAGTTTCCTTAAGGAGTATAAGTAGATGTTAATATGTTATATGTGAGTTTGTAAACATGTAAATGTTGAATGTGAGTCTAAATGCTTTGCAAGATATGTTATGTGTTTGTAAAAAAAGTGTAAATGTTAAGTGTGAGTCTATGCTTAATGTATATGGTGAAAAAACCTGAGATACAGAACTTAGTGTCCTAGCAGACTGCAAAGCAGGCAGTCTGAGCGGTTTTCAAAAGTTCCAGAAGCTGCTAAGAAGCTAAGAATGGTGGATGCCAGAGCCAGCACAACAAGGCATCCGCAGCTGAGATCCATGGAAAATCAATGCAACACAGAA
This sequence comes from Peromyscus eremicus, assembly GCF_949786415.1. NCBI lineage: Eukaryota > Metazoa > Chordata > Mammalia > Rodentia > Cricetidae > Peromyscus > Peromyscus eremicus. Next base: position 125,994,593 of record NC_081420.1, read on the forward strand.
AAACCTGAGCAACATCAAAAACAGTGCGGTTTAGAATACTACTGTACCTAAAAAGGTCTCTGTCTGTGAGAACAAGTTGCAGAGATGCTTGTTTGAACTAAAATTGTTAACTGCAAAAAATTTTGGTTGAAAAAGTCTCTTCATATTTGGAAGTGAAAGCCTGATACTAGAATTTATTTCTTGCTTGAACTTTTTGAACTTAAAATGAGATAAAATTACAAAAAGATTTTGGTTATGGATTTCTCATATTTGGAAGGCTAGTACCAGAATTTATCATTTGAATTTTAAGACTTAAGAAATGAAATAAACAATAGAGATTTCATCACAATGGGACAATTTTGAGTTTATTCATAGTAATGACCTAGGAACTGTTTTCTGGAATTGGGTTAAAAATCGAACTATTTAAATGAAGAAATTTATTGTTTCTACCTAGAATCAAGATGCAGTTTTGTGTATGCATATATACTGGTGATTCATGAATTGTTTTGTGGAACTGTTTATGTAAAAATGGAATTACTTATAGAACTGGTTTTGTGTTACAAATGGAACCGTTTAAACAGAAGTTTGGGTTTTATAACTAGGCTTGAGATTTTGCTTAAAAATTATAAAAGGGAGAGTTAATATTCCTTAGTCTAATTTCAAAAGTTGTTTGAGTGGATTAATGTCATGTTTTGTTAGTAAGAAATGCAAATGGGGTATATTAAGAGGCTACTTTTAAAGTGTAAAGAGTTTTATTAAGAAACTGCTTTTGGATGTTTTGCTAAGTTTTCAAAGTGTTAATGGTTAGATTGAGAAGATTGCTTTTCAATATGGGTTTGTAGGAATTGTATGAGTTTGGGTTCTTCTAACTAGGTTTGAGATTTTGTTTAAAAAATTATAAAGAAAAGGAGGAGTTATGAGGTTGAATTGTTTGTAGAAATTATGTTTACCCTATTGATATTGATGCACCCTGGTTTTGTGGAGTTAAGAAAATATTTGTTTGTGAATACATCAAAGTTTTTCCTATGTTCTGTTAGCAAGAAAATTCAAATGATTGAGTTAGAGTTGTAAGACGGAGAAAATTGTTAACTATATATAGCACCATATATGCTAATTCAAATGGTTCTATTAAGAGTTTGCTTTGAGTTGTAAGACTGAGAGAATTGTGGCTATGTATAGCAATATTTATATTAACCTGTTAATGGTAATGATGAAGCTAAGGGATTCTTTAAGTTTGTAGTCGCCTTAAGAGTTTTTGGTTTAGAAAGGGCTTGAGGCAGCTAAGACTGCTGTGGTCACCTTGGACCTAATTCAAAAGAGAAATGCCATCTATATCATCCTCTACTCCCATATTGGGAGGTGTAACAGCTATGGAGATTGCTGTAAGCCATTAATAGTTATTTTTTTATGTATTAAGAAAGGGGGACCTGTGGGAGCCCGTTCTTGGGTTCCTCGTGGCTTTACCCATCAGGTCCGCATAGAGGATGATTAGGACCACCGGCCTGAGTGCAGGTGTCTGAGATGGTCTGCACTTGGCTGTGCTGGGGGAGGAGGTCTTTTGCTCCACCCCTTGGGGTCTCTATAAAAACCCTGGGGCAGAGACAGTTGGGGGCCCGTTGGAAAAGGTTCCAGGCCCTCTCGAGGCTATCCTTTATTTTCTATCTGTTTATCTCCGTGAGATTCTCCGCAATAAATCCTTCTATCTAATATTTCCTGCTGCTCACACTCAAGAAAACTCTGGGGAACTGTGGGGGTGGTGGGTAAATGCCCCACACAAGCCATAGCAGAAGCCAGGTGGTGGTGGTGCACACCTTTAATCCAGATCACATGACAGACAGATCTCTGTGTGTTCAAGGATACAGCCAGCATGGAGACACATGCCTTTAATCTCAATACCAACCATAGAAGACCTGGAGGTCTGTATAGACAGGCAGTATTGAGGAGGAGTTTACAACCCATGAGAAGGCAGAACAGAAAGTCAATAAAAAGACAGATGCATAGGAAGTAGGTCTCTTGCTGACAGCAGCGGCAGGAAGGGTAAGAAGGTGACTTTTTAAGTCTCAGCTCTCAGCTACTGCTCTGACCTCTTGGGCTTTTAACTCTGCATTTGGCTCTGTGTTTCTTATTTAATAAGACTGTTCATCTACAAACCCAAGCTTGAGTTTGGCTCTTTGCTTTTGTATATGAACTCAGACTCCTGGTGGTCCCTGAGGGGCTCACGACACAGGCATAACAAGCCTCCTTGGGTTCTGATGAGAACATAGACCACATTTGGGCACATTTCACCAAGCTATGACAACCCATAATACTCCTGCTTGAAATGAACCCCTGGATGAGGACAAACCACGCATCTGGGCCAGCCCGTCCAACATCACTGGATGTGCATAAGCAGCAAAGGTGTCGCTTGGAGACCGCCGAACTGCAGAGAAAGCACTGTTGGCTGTGGAAGAAGCCCACACTGTCGCTATTCCTCATTTGAAAAGCTGCTCTTAGCTCACTGCTGGGTCCTGATAGAAGTGAAACATCACACCTGGGGACAGTAAGTGACCAGGCAGCCTGAACCACCATCAAAACCAGATATTGTCACTAAACGGTAAAACTGGGCACACTCACCAACATTCCACTATAAAACAAGCAGCAATTAGACAATCCCGGCAGGACCAGGAAGCATTCATTTTTATTTTAATATAGAATGCTTCATGAATTTGTGTGTTATCCTTGTGCTGGAGCCATGCTAATCTTCTCTGTATCATTCCAGTATATGTGCTGCTGAAGCGAACACCAGAACGTGCTGTTAAAAACATAAGCAAGTATGTAGACTTGGGGCTTGTCGGGAGTTGATACAGATTCAGAAATACTCCAGCTTAAATATCAGTCACTACAGGCTTTTTACGTACAAGTTGGAAGAGAAAAAAGCAACAGCTGAAGAACATGCACCATAGCTGTCCCAACCCTCCAGGTCGACTGCTTCAGGAACTCAGAACCCCCAGAGGATGCATGGTTATTTGTGACACGGTGACTCTCCATCTCTGTGCAGCTCCAGGTCACAGGGCTGCAGTGTCCCCAAACATCCTGCTCTTCCCTTGACAGATTGCACTTTCATGTGCCCTTTGCAGTGGGGACTGTGCCCTGTGGTTCAGGCCATGGGATCTGAGGTGAATGCAAGTGCTACTTTCAGGCTAAAGTATTTCCTCGCTGGTGTATGTATTCAAACCTCTGTCAGGGTTTGAGTTGGAAATGCCAGTTTGGAATGTTTGCCCCTCGCTGGTGGTGCTGTTGGTTGGGAACCTGTGGAGCCTGTAGGAAACAGAGCCTCTCTGGTAGAAACAGGTAATAAGCGAGGACCTCTGGAGGTTATACCTGCTGCTGGTCTCTGCCTTGCACCCTGGTGTCTCCACTACATACTTCTAATGCCATCAGCTAAGCTGTTCTACCATGCCTTCTGTGCCCCGATGGATGGAAACACTCAGAACTATGAACCAAGTCTTTCTTCCCTGGAGTCAATTCTTTCAGGCTTTGTGGTCACAGCAATGTGAAAAACCTGACGGATCCTCCCAGCACTCTCTTCCCAGACTCCAGCAAGCCATGGTAACTGAACAGGTGGTTCCATACTGAAAGTAGCCAAGCCCTGACATTTCCTTCACATAATATAGGGAAATAATTTATTTTATTTTTTATGTGCATGGGTGCGTTGTCTGCAGGAATGTCTGTGCCTGCTGCCCATGGAGGACAGAAGAGGGCATCAGATTCCCTGAAACTGGAGTGAGGAATGGATGTGAGCTGCCATGTGGTTACTGGGAGCAAACCCAGGTCCTCTGGAAGAGCAGCCAGTGTTAACTACCATCTCCCCAGCCCTGGAGGAAAGAACTTAAAGACCAGGAAGAGAGGGGCACGGGAGTGGATTTTTCATGTGTTGCTAACCTAGGCGTCAAGTTCTGACTTTATTTCTCCAAATGGGGCCCGAGAAAAGCATTGGTAAGAGAAGTACTGTGGCCTTCACACTGCGTTAGAGGCCATTTCCTGTGATTGTGGCTGCTACTGGAGAGCAGTGTAATGAGTTTAGGCTCTCTAATCAATGAAGGCGGGAGGACAGAGACAGAAAAAACCAACGAGCGACACTTCATGGCCCAGAGTATCTCGAGGGAAAGTGGTTACAGTTGTATAGGACAGCAGGTCTGGTACAAAATGACCCAACTTCAGGATGGAAACTAATCAAAGGATGCCATTGGCTGGCAAGGGCTGTGAAGGTCGTTGACATGTGACTCTATAGCAAGCTGCTATAATTTGAGTGATGAATGTCTCCCAAAGGCCCCTATGTTGAAAGGCTTGGTCTCTAGGATGGTGCTACTGGGCAGTGGTGGTAGGTCCTGAGGACCCCGGGGGCCTGCTCTCAAATGGACCCCTTCCTGTTATCGTTTGCTTCTTGGCCATGGGATCAGCTGTTTTCTGTGCCCTGTGCATCCTGCTGTGGTTTTAACAGCAGTGCCAGAGGCCTCAGAATCTACAGGTCCACTCCATCAGCCTTGTCATTTGTGAGCTAAGATATGCCCTTTCTCCTTATTAGTTAGTTATCTGGGGATTTGTTATAGTGACAGGAGACTGACCGACACTTAACCTAGCAGTTTAGCCTCCTACAATCCATAGGTGTTAGCAGAGGACATGAAACACAGGCCGCGTTTACTCATAAGACAGCAGTCAGAATGAACAGGAGCGGGCTTGCATTAGTGCCCCTTGTCTTTCAAGTCCCAAAGGCCGTGTAAAGAGGCCACTTATATGCTTCAGGTACAGTGCGCATAGCTGAGAAACTCCAAGCTTAGAACGTCCAGTCTTCTCTGGTGAACCACGAGCTAACCTGACCAAAGCATGTCCTAGAGGGAGACATTGTCTTCTCTTACACCTTAGGAAAATCTGTGTTCCCTGCCTGAGGCTGTCTATAAACACCCCTGAAAAGATACTCTAGAATAAAGCTAATAGAACCCAGGTAACATTGTCCTGGGAATTGCCTCCCAATAAGAATTAAACTAGCCTAACTGGACGTATAACCCAAGTAGTAAAACTAGGACTAAAACTAACTGTAAGTCATTTTCAACAGTAATTATACCCCCATCCCAATGTTATGCCAATCTCTGTCCCTAAACCTAACCACATGAACTTTAAATTTAATGTTCACATGGCTCCATTTTAAGTTTGTATCTAACCCTATTTCTAACACCAGCTCTAAGTTTACTCTAAGTCTAAAACTCACCATAACTAAAATCCTAGCACTAATACTAAAGAAACAAGTTAAAAAAAGAATTAAACTAAAAAACCAGACTTACTTGCTTCTTCTCTCTCTCTCTCCCCCATCTCTGTCTCTGTCTCTCTGTCTCTCTGTCTCTCTGTCTCTGTCTTTCTCTCTCTCTCTCACCATCACACACACACTACAGTGGGTGGATAGAAGACCAACTTAAGTCAATCTGGCAAAATTGCTTGTTTGTTCTCTACCCCAAGACAGCACATAAACCAAGAGTCATTTTAATGAAAGTGAGGCCCTATAACGTTAAAGAGGAGTTGAGAGATAGTATCAAAGGTCTGTACCCCTCAGGCTCGTCAAGGAAACTATTAATAGAGTAAAGAGAAATAGTCACACTTCTTGTTACTGTCCAACAACTGTTTTTTTTTAAAGATTTATTTATTTATTTATTCTATTTACAGCATGTATGACTGCAGGCCAGAAGAGGGCACCAGATCTTGTTACAGATGGTTGTAAGCCACCATGTGGTTGCTGGGAACTGAACTCAGGACCTCTGGAAGAACAGTCGGTGCTCTTAACCTCTGAGCCATCTCTCCAGCCCCAACAACTGTTTTTGAATGGACACTAATTGCCCCACAATCCTAAATATGATTCCTAACTATTTCATTTAGGATTCCAGCTAAAAACACATGATAAATTAGATCAAGTGCATAGAGGAGAGTTCTGTGGAGGGAGTATTTACAAAAGGCGTCAGCAAGGAACACAGAAGCCATTTGGGACAGTTGTGCAACATGTCACTAGAATTTGGAGTTAGACAGGCTGTGTGCAAGGCCATCTGAAGACAGGCTGTGTGCAAGGCCATCTGAAGACAAGCTGTGTGCAAGGCCATCTGAAGACAGGCTGTGTGCAAGGCCATCTGAAGACAGGCTGTGTGCAAGGCCATCTGAAGACAGGCTGTGTGCAAGGCCATCTGAAGACAGGCTGTGTGCAAGGCCAACTGGAGACAGGCTGTGTGCAAGGCCATCTGAAGATAGGCTGTGTACAAATCCATATGAACAGAGAGTGTTGACCTGTGCCCAGGCACACCCACCAGTGGAGTGATCTTTTCCACCCATTCTTGTTCTCTGCTGGTGAGATCTAGTAGAATCCAGAGGACAAGGGAACTTGCTGATGGGCCTGGAGCATGGGAGAGAAGAGGAGGGGTGGGTTTGGCATGCCAAATGGTAGGAACTCAACCCAGCACAGCAAAGCCAGGAGTATTAGAAGGAATCCTTAACCTCCAGTATTCCGACTCCCCACCGCTTCCATTACTGGCTAACTTCTTTAAATATACTATTATGGGGAGGAATGAACTAGAAATCAGGTGTTTGGGACAGAATTCTGCCTATATTTATATACTACACAGTATTGTTTACTTTTATTCCACACCTGTATAAATATCAATGGTTTACATTTTACTTGCTAGGGTCTTCTGAAATTGGTTGATGCACCACCATCCTCATTCCCATTTTATCCAGAGAGAATATGATCTGCTACATTTTTTTTAGTATTTATTTATTTATTTATTTATTTATTTATTTATTTATTTATTTATTTATTTATTTATTTTTCTATTATCAGCTTGATACAATATAAATTCTTATCCTAACAGTGAAATGTTTAATTGAGGCTTGCCCAGTAATTGAGTAAAACCAAAACTTATTATAAGCCACAGTCATCCTAAGGTCCCTCCTGCTATATAGCCTCCCTGGTTCTGTGGGTTGCAGTCTGATTGTTCTTTGCTTTATATCTAGTATCTACTTATGAGTGAGTACATACCATGTTTGTCCTTCTAGGTTTGGGTTACCTCACTCAGGATGATATTTTCTAGTTCCATCCATTTGCCTGCAAATTTCATGCTGTCATTGTTTTTCTCTGCTGAGTAGTACTCCATTGTGTAGATGTACCACATTTTCTTTATCCATTCTTCAGTTGAAGGGCATCTAGGTTGTTTCTAGGTTCTGGCTATTACAAATAGTGCTACTATGAACATAGTTGAGCATGTATCTTTGTGGTATGATTGAGCATTCCTTGGGTATATGCCCAAGAGTGGTATGGCTGGGTCTTGAGGTAGATCAATTCCCAATTTTCTGAGAAACCATCATACTGATTTCCACAGTGGTTGTACAAGTTTGCACTCCCACCAACAGTGGAGGAGTGTTCCCTTTGCTCCACATCCTCTCCAACATTGACTGTCATTAGTGTTTTTGATCTTAGCCATTCTGACAGGTGTAAGGTGGTATCTCAGAGTCGTTTTGATTTGCATTTCTCTGATGATTAAGGATGTTGAGCATTTCTTTCAATGTCTTTCAGCCATTTGAGATTCTTCTTTTGAGAATTCTCTGTTTAGCTCTTTAGCCTATTTTTCAATTGGACTGTTCAGTATTTTGATGTCTAGTTTCTTGAGTTCTTTATATACTTTGGAGATCAGTCCTCTGTCAGCTGTGGGGTTGGTGAAGGTCTTTTCCCATTTTGTAGGCTGTCTTTTTGTCTTATTGACCGTGTCTTTTGCCCTACAAAAGCTTCTCAGTTTCAAGAGGTCCCATTTATTAATTGTTGTGCTCAGTGTCTGTGCTCCTGGTGTTATATTTAGGAAGTGATCTCCTGTGCCAATGTGTTCAAGAGTACTTCCTACTTTCTCTTCTATTAAGTTTAGTGTAACTGGATTTATGTTGAGGTCTTTGATCAACTTGGACTTGAGTTTTGTGCATGGTGACAGATATGGATCTACAATTTTTTAATATGCCCTCATTTGCATGTGACTACTGAACCAACCTGATGCAGACTTGACCCAACTATTTCAGCCATCTTCACACTTGCTTCTCATCACCAAAGGCTTCATTGAACGGAATGGCCATAGACAAAGGTAAGAGGACCTTGCCTCCATGTATCGTAAATACATGGCTCAGCTTTGCATAGTGGGTCACCTTGCATGGAAATGTCGGCCTCAATACCCAGTTAAAAATCACTGGACGGGTACTGACCCATTCAACTTCATTCCATTTGAATTTCCAGCTGCACTGTCACTAGCATTTTACAAAAGTGTGATACAATGTGACAGGTGTCCTGAAATCAGGGCAGTGTGTCTCTGGAAAGAGCAAATGGGTGACAATATCTAGATCTGATGTTCACAAACTTAAAAACACTGAGATGTAAACGTTTGTGGTGATTCCCGAGGCTTGAATATGCTTCTTCTCTTGCATGATAGCCTCACTTATCCCCTTCCTGTGGTGATTTTCCCTTTCCTGTTTAAGATGAAATAGATAAAACTTTCTCCCCATTTCCCTTACTTCCTCCCTTTTCCTTACTCCCTCTCCAACTTCTGCTTCCTCCCATTCCTCTTCCACCTGCCATGCTCTTTCACCTGCCTCCCCTGCCAACAGGAGATGATGTTAGTTGACATAGAATCTTCCCCAGACATTCTCTCCTCCTCCAGGCCAGGCACAGGAGGGGGCTACTCTTCCCTTCTGGGGATCCTTTCCCTGGGGATCAACAGGTGGTGTCTGCTGAGGTTCTGGCCCTCTCTGCCTTACCTGGAGCATGCTCCTCTGTGTGGAAGCCACTTCCCTCCTTCCCTGCCCCTTTGCTGTCTGTAGGTCAGGGCATGTAACAATCCGTGAGGAAGTGGTTTTCTCTTCTTTTCTTTTCTTTTCTTTTCTTTTCTTTTCTTTTCTTTTCTTTTCTTTTCTTTTCTTTTCTTTTCTTTCTGGTTTTAGTATTAGAAACATGGAGCTGATGAGAAAGGCGAGGAAAAGTAGCAGAGGGAGTCAGTGCCAGTTCCTAGTGAGACAGGGCTATACAGATAAGTTACAGCAGTTAGGACAGAGTAGGACTGGTCGGTGCTTCCTGGTTGTCTTTCTTCTTCCCACATTAGAATGAAGCAGGAGCAGAGCAGGGGATTCTGGGAAAGTGTGCTCAGGCATGTATGGTCTGGTTTATAAAAGACTGGGTGGTTTTATTTCTTTTTAGACACAGAACCATAGAAAAAAAAAAAAAACCAGGATGTTAACTTAAAATATTTTTTGTTTACTTTGTTGGATAATTTTCATACATACATAGATCGGACAAAGTGAGCAGTGAGGCTGGAAACATGATTTTTGGTGATAAAGTGTATTTATAAGACATATGCATTTTTTGCTTCTTCAAGTATTCAACGGAAAAAAATAGAATTGGCTCAAGTCCATGTTGGCTAGGGTCCTGACTCCTGCATAAGTGAGGCTTTGCAGTGAGCGTGGGGTGCATACTTCCAGCTTCAAAGAAATGACCAGTGCATGTGCAATAAGGAAAAGTTCATATCATAACAAAAATGCCAGCTCTTCGGTTCTGTGCTTGTTAGTTTAGATTTTTTTTTTTTAATTTTTATTTTGCAATATAATTCAGTTCTACATAAGTTTAGATTTTTAACTAATGAGTTATGTTGTTCTTTGGTCAGGAGGGAAGTACAAATCCTCCTCACTTGTGGTAGAACACATATTCTAAATGAACACTGTAAACATATTTTAGGTGTGAATCCTAAATAAATTAACACATAGCTCACTGATTGCAAAGGACTGCCAGGTATGATTGAGTTATTTGAAAACAGCGAACAGTTAATAGATGGTTAATTACATAGACGTACAGTCACTAACTTCTGATGTGACAGCTGTTTTTGTTCTGTGAGTTTAGAAGGATGGCTTAGTTTTCCATAGAAAGAATTTGAATCTCAAAATACAGACTGATAATTTGGCAGAAAGTAGAAAATAAAAGATTTCCTTTAGAAGCCTCTTGGATTTTAAAATGGTGATTTGCTTGTAACAAGTTCATTGAAAATGTTATCTGACTTGTATGTTAAAATGAGATTTAAATAATTGATTTAATGAGAGAAGGAATATTCAGTTACAGAAGTAATTGGTTGGCAAAGCTGTTAGAACAGAATTATTTAGTCCCAGTTATAAAGGATTGCATCTTTAATCAGGGTGCTTAATTTGATTTCTCGGACGTTCATGGCTTGTCTGACAGGCTCAATAACAAATGAGTTCTGAATCGTAGGGACTGATCAGAGTGTGATCAGCGTCAGCTGACGTTGCTGTGGTTTATTGCATATTGTGTCAGTCGCTGTAATCAAGCGGTGCTGGAGTGCCTACAGAGTCTCCAGCCCTCTGAGTAACTGACTTCACCTGTCCATGGCTGTCCACTAGCACCCCTTCCTGTTTTACTCTGAGATGAGTCCAGCATGGGACAGTCCTCCTTTGGCTGTGTCATGCCCGGGCCTAAAGCTTTTCGGGCAGTGTGCTCAGCCGGTGTGGTGGCCCACTTTGACAGCCTCTGCTTTAACGCTTTTAAAAAGAAGTGCTGGCAAGGTACTCTCCCCTGCGGAGACAAATCTGGTATAAGGGAGGAGGAAATCTGGGGACAGCTAGTTCTTTGTTTTTAGTTGAGGCCTTATTCTGGAGTGAGGGAGGAAGAGTCTCTTCTAGAAGTTGCTGTTTTCTCCTGACTGTAGGAGTGTGGAAAGCCAGGTAGATTTCTAGTGGTGCTTGACACCCTTCTTTATAACCTGTTCTCTGCCTCCTTCCTTTGCGGAGAGAACCACCATGGAATGTCCTTGCTTTTAATGACTTGACTGTGCAATGATCTGCTGCTTTTGATAATTCATGGAAGTCTGCCCATGTCCTTACTTTGTTAGCATGCTCACACTAGTTTATAGGAGTGTTCACATTTGTTAGCATGCTCACACTAGTTTATAGGAGTGTTCACATTTGTTAGCATGCTCACACTAGTTTATAGGAGCGTTCACTATGCTTAGATCTCCTTGGTGCAGATGAGGATCTGAAACTCAGTTGGATTTGGGACTTCCTCGATTGGGGTGGCTTACTGTTCCAGGCTGGTACAGCATTGAAGCTCAGCTGTGGAAGACCCAGGTGTGTGACCCAGATGGACAAGAACGGCACCATCCTGAGAATGTTTGCCGTTCCCATTGTCCTGTCATTTTATTTCAACCTGGATTAACACCGTAAACTCCTGCTTCCCTCTCTCCCTCTCTCCCTCCCTCCCTCCCCCATCTGTCTGTCTGTCTGCCTGTCCCTCCTCCTCTGTTTGGACTTGCACACTTTTCTTTAGAACACCAGCTCTGTAAAAAAGCATTTGGAAACAAAATATCAGCAACACACTTTTAGGACAAATAAAACTAGTTTAATTGAGAGTGAACTCCAGAGGTGCTGCCCAGAGGCATCTAGTGTGCTGGATGGTAAATAGATTGCAAGTTGGAGTGAAGGATTACCCACAGACATCCTTTCACTTAAGGAGATTTTGTTTTTTACTTTATATCTTAATTGCAACTTTTGTTTTTACTAATACAAAGAAATAAAATTGTACATGTTAATGTAGTAACATGGTGTATCGACACGTTTACATTGTAGGATATTAAAATTAATAGCATTTGAGCCTCTGTTGTCATGTTTCTGTTTGGGTTGATCATATATTTATCTTCAGAAAACAACTGTAAGGAATACAGACACTGAATGTGAGACCAGACTAATTACTCTGTCTCCCACTGACGTGCTGCCATTTTAATCATCAGTTTACCTTCATGGTGACAGGGTTTCTTATGTGGTAGTAGTGGTGTCAACAGATGCAAGCCATATCCATGCTGCTGACAGCACCACACGCTCCAAGCTGTGGCTGCTGACTGGCGCCTTTAATTGATGCGACATCGCTTCCCATGAGCTGCCCCGTTTCTTTCTTCTTCACCTTTAGTCTATATTTATTTTAGATCCTTTTGGTTTGGTCTCTCCTGTAGACTCTCTGAAGTACTAGAAATGTCTAGTAACACAGGGTAGCTTATGTTGTTATTAAATGATTGTATAGAATGTTTTTCTTGAGAAACTCCAGGATTATTAATCTGTTGTTTTAACCACTTAAAATTGGAAGTTTCCTGAGCTAGTCAGGACTTGGAATGGTCAGATTTTTAACTAATTTTTCATTTTTGCTTGTTCGCCAGATGCAAAAGCAGCAATGAGCTGGACCTGGAGAAGTGAAGACACTTACAAGTGCCTTGAAACAGTATCTGAGGTGAGCTGCTGTCACAGACCAGGCATTCGCTCCGCAGAAATGGCGGTAGTTGTGTTGACACTCACTGACAAGGGGAAAGTCTGTGAGGTACCGGATAATGTTGTGGAAATAAAGCCAGTCGTGATGAGCACTGTCTTAGTTCCTGTTCTGTTGCTGTGCAGTCGCCATGGCCACTGAAACTTAGAAAGGAAGGCATTTAATTGAGGGCTTGCTTACAGTTTCAGAGAGTCATGGTGGGAGGCATGGCGGCAGGCAGGCAGGCAGGGAGACAGGCAGGCACTGAAGCAGTAGCTGAGAGCTCATATCTAACCCAGAAGTTGCAGAGACAGACAGACAGACAAATAGACAGGCAGACAGACAGACTCACACACACACATGGGAGGTGGGGGACTAGGTCTGACATCATTTTTGAACCCTTAGAGCCCATCTATAGTGACATACCTTCTCCAACAAGGCCACGCCTCTTAACCCTTCCCAAACAGTTCCATTCACTGGGGACCAAACATTCACATATGTGAGCCTATGGGGCCATTCTCATTCAAACCACTGCAAGCACCATTGCTAAGTAAACTGCAGTAGAGGAGGTTGCATCCTGAGTATAGAACGTTTCCATTATACACTGTGTAGCAACAGAGAATCTTTTATTTATGTTTTAAGCTAAAATGAAGATTTTGCTTTAACTATTCTGAACAGAACAATATATGATAAGACATAAAAGTATTTAAAAAGTTTACTCGTTGAGGTTTTAAAGAAAATTTAAGATCATTTTATTCTACAGAGTGAGTTCCAGGACGTCCAGAGCTACACAGAGAAACTGTCTCAAGAAAAAAAAAAAAAAAAAAAAAGAGAAAAAGAAAAAAAGAAAAGCGTCCACACTTTGAAGTGTTGATTCATTTCTTTAGTAAAGGAACTTACTGACTGAGAAGTGTGTGGTTTCCCGAAGAGCAGCAATAGGGAGTAACAATTACGGCTGGGCTTCTCTGCTGCGGCTCTGTGAGGTTTGATGTTTCTGTGGCACAAAGGGCGAGAGATGGCCGCGCTTGCGCAGAGCAGGGCAAACAGGGTGCTGAAACCATTGTAGGGTGGTTTTCATGTAAAATTGCATTAGCTTCCGTGAGCACACGAGAATCTAATTATGCTTTACTTTGTATTTTTTAAATTGGGACATTTCAAACTCTGAGACCCAGAGGGGGTGTGACGGGTCCTCGTGACTCACTGTGCTGCTCGAGGTCGCGGGATCTGTCTTCTTCTGCGGCCTTTCCCTGCCACCTTTTCTCTTGGTACTAAAGAGATTTTTCGCAAAAATATTGCTGTACTAGTAAACACTTAAATGAATATATATTTAAAACAGAAAGACGTTTTAAAAGGGTAATCACAATATAATTATTACTGCACGCAGAATCAGTACCAGTCAGTGTTCCTCAGCCTCTGCTCACAGTGTCATTTAAATGACACTGATGTTTCACAGTGTGCTTTAAGTCAGATCTGATGTGTACAGCCCTCCCTGTCCCCAACCAGTGATGGTGTTTGTTGATGAACTTGAGTTATTTTTTAGATAGTTCTGTACATTTTCTATGGCCTTTTATACCCTCATGGTGTCATACAGCATGTGTCTCTAATCTTTCTATTTCCTGCTGTCTTTGCTAGGGTCAGTGGGGTCTTACTTCGTGAATTTATTTAAGTAGTCCACCATGCCGCTTTCTTCCTGTTGTCTCAGGTCAGCTTGTGGCCACTGCCTGCTTTTCCTCCTGTTTAAGTCTTATTGAAATTTGGCATAGGTTTAGGTGCACATTATCATCTTTTGAGCATTTCATTTAAAGATAGTTTTCATTCTTAAATTTATTGTGTACATTATTATTACCCTTAGTTGTTACAGGAGCGAAAACAAAAGCTAAGCATACATCCTTAGCGTCAGATTGCCATCAACAGTGACTGTGGTTAGGATGTGGATAAGACTGAATGAGCCCTTCTGTATTGCTTGGCTAGAAGCTCCCTGGAGAGATGGGTGTTTTATGGTGCTGTCCATTGTAGTGTCCCATCATGTCACGGAAGCATTCAAGCAGTGTTCCTAACCAGGAATGGGTGGCTGTCTAGAGGATATTTGATGGTATCTGCATGCTTTTTTGAGGTTTATTTATCTTTTTTAAATTTTATAATTTAATTTAATTTTACATATCAGTCACGGATTCCCCTGTCCTCCCTCCTCTCGCCCCCCCCAACCCCCCACCCTCCCCCCAAGACATCCCCCATTCACAGCTCCTCCAGGGCAAGGACTCCCCTAGGGATTCAGCTCAGCCTGGTAGATTCAATCGAGGCAGGTCCAGTCCCCTCCTCCCTACACCAATGCTGAGCAAAAGTGTCTCAGCATAGGCCCCAGGCTCCAAACAGCCAGCTCATGCACTGAGGACAGGTCCTGGTCCCACTGCCTGGGGGCCTCCCAAACAGTTCAAGCTAATCAACTGTCTCACTTATCCAGAGGGCCCCGATCCAGTTGGGGGCTCCTCAGCTATTGGTTCATATAGTTCATGTGTTTCCACTAGTTTGGCTATTTGTCCCTGTGCGTTTTCCAATCTTGGTCTCAACAACTCTCGATCATACAATCCCTCCTCTTTCTCGCCGATTGGTCTCCCGGAGCTTGTCATTATTTTATGTGCATGAATGTTTTACTTGCACACGTGCCTATGTACCGTGTGTGCAGAGCCCATGGAGGCCGGAAGAGGGCATAAGAGCCCTTTGGAACTGGAGTTACAAAGGCGTCTTAGCTGCCTTGTGGGTCCTGGAAACTGAACCTGGGTCTTCGGAAAAGCAGTCAGTAAACTTAACTGCTAAGTGGTCTCTACAGGCCCGGCATACATTTTTGCCCCCTTAATTGTCACAGTTACTGGAGGAGTATTACCTACAACTAGTAAGCAGAGGCTGGGAATGAGCTGCTGATCTCCTGCTATTGCGGGTTCCCTGCATGCAGGCTTGAGCTAAGCAGCATGGCAGATTCCCACCACTGTACAGAGAGCTGTCTCCAAGCCACACAGTACGCTGTCTCCAAGCCACACAGTACGCTGCGTGGTGGATTTAGCTTTTGCTAGTTAAAAAAAAAAAGTTTCTGGGCTCCACGCTGCTGGATGGAGGCACAGACCCACTGCCTCCCAGAGTCAGCAGAGAGCATGGCTCCCAGAGCTGGAGGTGAATTACCTTGGACATGTTGAAAAGCCAAAATGGGCAGAGTCAGCAGCCAAGGCTGCTGCTTCAGTCCTAAATGGGCAGTTTAGTGGTTTAAAATCTCTCCTGGTCAGAGAAGGATTATAGATTCACAGTAAGACAGATTCTGATGGAATAAAACTCTAAACTGTTTACAATGTGTGTAAAAATCTATGTAGGCTTGGAAGAGAGAGGAAATGAATATAGACAGTTATATAAAGAATGATAGTTTTAAAAAATAAAATCTTTAAAGAGACAGTAAAAGTAATATAAAAAATAAGCCATGTAAAGATGGAAATCTCACAGAGAGTCTGGATTTTATTGTCTTTGAGATTTTTAACTGCAGAAAGACATTTGATTGTAAAGGCTGCTCAGTTAAACCTATATATATATATATATATTAAAGGTATCTTGACTTCAAAATTTATGTCTAAGGATACGTTGCTTTGGAAAAGAGGTTCTGCTTTTGTTTCTACAGAAGATGAGAACCTGTGGATTGCTTCCAGGTTAATATGGTTTGATCAACCAAGACCCCACGAGAGGTCTCCAGATGCTCCAACATCCAGATCAGTTTCAAAGCAAATCCATTTTCACAGACTCCAGCAAAGATTTAACTATAATTCTTAATTTTCTCAGGATCCCCATAAGATTGTCAGCACCCCCAACCAGCAGGAAGTAGTATGAGAAGCTATGCCCAAATTCCCAAAATATTGTTTATGTTTATTTTTATTTAAAGGGGATTGATTATAAATGCAATCTCTTTCTAAAGAAAAAAGGGGGATATGATATAGATATGATAGGATAAAATGGTAGATTATTGAATCTACTTTTAAAGAGCAACAACTTGCTTAAAATGTTTTACATTGCTATGGATTTTAGTTTATTCATACAAATTTAAAGTTAATTTTGTTATACTGTATATATATATTTTTTCTACTCTTGTTTAAGTTATTATGTTTATGCAGCTCATTTAAAATTGTAGTACATAATTAAGAAATACAGATTCATAATTAGTTTTCTATGATAGTCAAACTTACAGTCATGTTAGTTAAGTTTTCTAGGTATACATAGATATTCAATTAGGTAGGCAATCTTCAAGCACTTCAAAGACCTACAGAATATAGCATTTAAAATGTTTTAAAAACTTAGGCTTTTTTGGACAGTGAGACACATCTGCTCCTGGCAGCACTGATTTACTTCAAAGAGAAAGATGGGCATCAAAGACACTCCATATGGAGTTTATCTTCTACTTGGCAAGAATAGCCATTTGGGCAAGAAACTGCTCTTGCTTGAATTGCTGATAATATGTTATATAAACTGGACATGCAGGACTCATAGGAAGGTGACCACTGAACTTTACAAGGCAAAATGGTTCTTCAGGTTCCTGCTTTGCAGAAGAGACTGCCAAATATTCTACAGGACACAGGAAGAAGTGACTGAAAAACTCTAGGCCCATTGGCTGATGATGGATGCCCCAATGTTACAGAGGAACTTTGGATGACTGTCCAGGCAGGCAGCTGTCTCTGTCATTTCCAGTTTTGAAAGTTGCTTACAATGCATTTCCCGTTCACTTAGGTAATATTATACCCTTCTGGGGTCTTTGATGTAGTTGAAGGCTAAATAGTTACAATTTTTCTTGGTTATGATAAAAGATATATTAGATATGAAACTTTAGACTTACAAATATAGGAAAGATTATAGAATATTTTCTTTAATTTTGCCAAATACAAATAGTCTAGATATTGTAACTGTAATTCTTGTTTGATAACTGTTCTATTATATGTAATTTTACTATGTTAAAGTTAAAACCTTCCTTTTTGATTAGACAGAAAAGAGGAAATGCTATGGGATAATGCTCTTGTATACTGGTTTAATAAAATGCTGATTGGCCAGTAGTCAGGCAGGAAGTATAGGCAGGGGAAGCAGACTAAGAGAATGCTGGGAAGAGGAAGAAAGGAGTCAGGAGTTGCCAGCAAGACACAGAGGAAGTGAGATGACAAGTCAGAACTGAGAAAAGGTACCCAGCCATGTAGCTAAACATGAATGAAAATTATGGGTTAATTTAAGAGTAAGAGCTAGTCAGTAATAAGCCTGAGCTAATGGTGGAGCAGTCATAATTAATATAAGCTTCTGAGTGACTTATAAACAGGCTGCAGGGCTGCAGGACTGCGGTGTTATGCTGGACCAGAGAAAACTTTCGACTACAAAGAAGAAAATTGCCAGGTACTTGAGAGATGGTTCAACAGTAAGAACTGCAAGGGCCCTGGCAGTTCTTGCAGAGGACCCCAGTTCAGATCCCAGCACCCACATGGCTGCTCAAAAACACCTATAACTCTAGTTCCAAGGGTTCCCATGCTTCTGCAGGTACTGCATGCACATTGTGTATATACAGACAAGGCACACACATATAAGAAAAATAAATACAAACCAAGAGTGAAATTACCAACTATCAAGTTTAACAAAAATTAGCATTTTGCTTTATTTCTCTTTGCTTGTTGTCTTCTTTTTCACAGAAACAACACACTTTACAGGGTGGCAGTGGTGCCTGCCTTTAATCTCAGCATTTGGGACGCAGAGGCAGGCAGATCTCTGTGAGTTTGAGGCCAGCCTGGTCTACAGAGTAAGTTCTAGGACAGCCAGAGCTGTTACACAGAGAAACCCTGTCTCAAAAACAAAAATCAAAAACAAAAAAGAAAGAAAAAAGAATAGGCAGGGGAAGCAGACTAAGAGAATGCTGGGAAGAGGAAGAAAGGAGTCAGGAGTTGCCAGCAAGACACAGAGGAAGTGAGATGACAAGTCAGAACTGAGAAAAGGTACCCAGCCATATAGCTAAACATGAATGAAAATTATGGGTTAATTTAAGAGTAAGAGCTAGTCAGTAATAAGCCTGAGCTAATGGTGGAGCAGTCATAATTAATATAAGCTTTAATGGTGTTGGAGGCCCTTTTGTTTACTACCCATCTGTTCTCCATCCCTTTTCACCTCCCAAGAAGAGGCCCCAAGTTGACTTTGGTGAACGGTTCCCCAGTCCGTGGTTTTGTGCTTTTATATACATACAGAATTCTCCTGGGATTTTAATGTTTCATATAAACTGAGTACTCAACTTTCCACAATTTGCTTTTCATATCAGTGTTATATTTTATTCATGATGATCCATGCAACTTTAATCTATTCATTTTAGGATTGGTAGAAAATTTCATTGTATGAATACACCATAATTTACTTATTCTTTCCCTTCTAAATGGGTACATAATAAGCTGTTTCCAATTCTTGCCAGTTGAAAACAATGCTGTGTGAACACAGTGGGGCATGAATTGCATGCACACATGGACGAGAACTTTTTAGGTCTCTCTTGTGGGTGCTCAGTCTTGGGTGTGCTCACCTCCAAAGTTACTAGGTGTTAGTATACTTCTTGTCCAAGTGTCTGTGTGTGTTCCCTCTTGTAGTGATTTTGCTTCTGGGGACGGTATGAGTCAGAATCTTATTATCGACCATCATTCACCTTTCCCTGGCACTTGGTAAGCCTGAATATTTTATCACACATGTATAGACTGTTGAAGTGAACACCTATGAATTGTCCCTTGATTGTGTTTATCCATCATTGTTCTATGTTGTCTCGTTACTGGCTTGTAGACATATATTGTGGATGCTACTCTTTTGGTGTGACGTGTTTTGTAGCATCTCCTGGTGTGTTGCTTTTTAACTTTGTCTTGGCTCTGTTATATAGTTTACCACTTAATGTCACAGCTTTTTCCATCACCCAACTGGAAGGAATGAATCCTAGGCTTTTTTCACACCAGATTTGTTGGTAATAGAATGAGGAGGATTCAGTTTCTGTGGCTAGGCTTTACCTCAGTTCTTTTCATTGGGGAGGCTCAGAGTCAATACCCAGAAAAATCTTAGCTTGCAAGCCCTTCTGTGTGTGATTGAGGATAGGGTCTGCTTCTGTGAGGACCCACCATATCATACCCCTCTGTGACAAAGCCACTTTACTGACTACTGAACCTATAGTTAGCTTGTCTTTGGAAGTAAGCCTTTCCTTTTCTTATACTGTTGTACAACACTATTCCTGGGAGACACAAATAAATGACTACTCATCCAGATAGGAAACTGAGAACTGATCAAAGTACAGATAGCATCAAAGTCCAACTTGGTGAAACAATGAATTTATTGGCATTACTTACGGGAATATGAGTGAGGAGTTATTTATAAATGACTCAAAGGTCTGCATCACCAAAGCCCACCCTAGCATGAGTGACAGCTCATGAAAGTCGGAACTCTGGCAAGCTAGGCAGCTTGACAGGTTGTAGATGGTCTCTGTCAGGCAGCTGAAGTGGTCTGAGCTTCTTCCAGCCCAAGAGCTCAGCTGGTCTGTTACTTCTGGGCTGTTTGGCTCACATCTTCTCTCCATGTTTCTATGCCAGTCTTTGCTCCTTCCAGGCAGTTAGGTTGGCCTGAGAGTCTTCTTTGAAGTTTGGCTTGTCTGAGATTGACCCTCAGTAGCTTCTATTGCTTATATACTCTTGGGAAGGAACAGCCTAGTGAATCTGGTCAGTTTCAGGGACCTCTTCTTCCTGTCTATTGCCTAGAGGACCTGTGAGCACACAACAGCCACAGGTGGTGGTGAGATGGGGAGAAACAGGGCCTTTAAATTCCATAGAGGATTTTTTTCTCCCCTCAGGTGGGCTTTAACTCAGGAGTTAGGGTGTTGAAGTTCATGGTCACACAGAACCTCTACTGAGTCACATTAGTGATTCCAGGTTCTAGTCTTGAAAATAGAAAGAATGAAATTCATGGGCCATAGAGTATGAGTTTTAGAAGCTTTATTCTAGGGAGCTTTAGGCAGAAGGCAGCTCTCCTCAACAGCAGTGACCTGCCCCAGGTAGTAGGGCACCACTGAACTCCACATCTTGCAGCTTTTTATAGGACTTACAGTAGAGACTGGGGTGAGGTACGGGGAAGTGTCAGGTCATTTGTCCACGTGTGAGGTGTTGGGGTGCCTCCTTTCTGCTTCAGGCAGGGGGTTCATTGATGGGATGACATGGAACCAGGAGCCAGAACACCTTCTGATGAAGGCACAAGGATGTTTCTAGAATGGCTGATTTGGGGTCCTAGCAGTCAAACTTCCTGTCTAGTTTCTATCTCTTGTTCTCCTCAGTGGGAAACCTCCCTGATGGCCAGCAGACAGGTAACACCATAGCAAGTCGGGGTACTATTGCCAGGCTCTGCCATGTGGCAGGCTAGCCCACAGCTTATAACTGAAACCAGGGTTTATGATTCTATCCCTGGCACAGGCCTGGGATCCTCTGGGTGTTAATTCCTGGTTTTGTTGGTCCCATTCACAGGGCTGTGGTCAGCTGTTGCCTGCCAGTGGCTCTGTCTGGAGGTTAGCTGGCTATTGGCAGGACCACTGGGGTGGTGATGAGCCACTGTCCTCATCCTCCAGTAATGTACCACCAACTCCTTTATACTGGGTCAGATTTGCTGGAAAACCAATTGAGATCCAGGCTCAGGACTCACGCAATACCATCACTGCTATATTCTGTTGTCTATAGCAGATAATTCTACTCAAGAGGCCGGTCTCAAGAAAGACCACTCAGACTGTGGAATATATGATTTAATAAGACATTGAGATGCCTACCTCTCTATCCAAATATTGGCCCTGCACAAATGGCCCAGGATATGAAACGATATAAACTTCACTATTATAAAAACAACACCCACTCCTCTTACTGATACAGTCCCTTATTTGGACACTTACCCACTGCTTTATTGTAGTTTACTTCAGTAAATTTTCTGACTTTGTGCCCTGGGTCAAATCTTTTTATTGCTACATCATTGGCCTTCTGCACTACATACTGTATGACATTTTAGTGCCAGTATGAGGAGATTAAAGGAGTTCTCTGAGGGACAAAACAGGAGATTGTATGGGTCAGGGTCCACTCCCTTTCTCTCACTTGGCCCTTTCCCTAACCATTGTTTCTGGCTGCTTTCTACAGATGGAACCACAGCCGCCACCCTGCACACTGTAAAAAGTGCTCACTCAGTCTCCATTCATTCTTCTTTTTCCTTTTCCCAGGCCTCTGCCTCAGGGGATTAGGGTGGACATGGAATGCACACCCATCCACCCTCTCTTTCTCATGTTCTTGCTCCGTTCTCCTGGGGAGGAGATGGAAATGGAGCAAGCAGTCTAGTTCCCTCTTCCTTCCCCTCAGCGCTAGGACTAACTCTCCCTCCCTTCCTTCTCAATTTTCATCACACCATCAAGAGAACCCAACTCAAACAAGGGGGCCTGGAAGAAAAACATTCCAAGGGACCAGAGTCTGCTGAGCAACTGTGTGAGCTGGCACTGGGGGTCAGAATGGAGTCTGTCTAGATTCTCTTTCCTAACACTTCTGCAACCATGGTGAATTCTGCCAAACACGTCTAACCAACATAGAGGCCACTAGCCCTGCCTTGGACCAAGTGAGCTGTGCCACAGCTGCTAGTTGTCAGGACAGGTGTGTGATCCCAGAGGTTCCAATGGGTGCTTTCCTAATTTTAGTGGAAGTAATACAGGATGGCTAAGACTTTCAATGCAGGGTCTACTGTTTTTGGCAACTTGGCTTCTGAGAGACTTGACTGGCTTATTAACACAACGAGGTCCACTGTCCTGTCTGGTCTCAGCTCATGATGCCTGTGTATGAGTCGGTAGGATAATGTCCCTTCTATGATGCCCTTTTCCTTCCTGTGCTCCCATCTATAAGGGCACAGGTGCATGCAAGGGCACTTTCCCACTTCCCCTGCTTCTTCCATGGGCTTCCACCCCATGAGCCCATTAACAATACCTGCAGGGGCTAGGGTCATGGTAAGGAATGCCTCTTTCCCTCTACATCTCTCTCGGAATTAAAAATGGTAGGTCTGAACACATAGGGTAGCTGGGATGGAGGAGGCAGCATCTCCATGCCCAGCAGCAGGGATGGAATCAATACCCTAGCACATGTGCTTGGGAGTACACCCACAGCTGCTATAGATGGTGGCTGCTTGGAGGTCAGGGCATGACAGTGGTTATCAACATGCTGGTGCCAGTGTACTACAGCTCAGAGTGGGGCTTCCTTTCTCCTCATCCCTGTTTGCTGACTGTGAGGACCCTTCTGAGGTGCACATGGGGACCTCTCCACTCGTCCTTGACCATTATTCTTTCTAGTACTTGCTTGTGAGGATTCTCCATTCCTGCTCATCTCCCCCTGTGTCTCACCTTTGCAAGGCAAAGCCCTCTGTTTTTGGGGAATGACCTAGATAGAGTGAGGCCTTGGGCCCTTTGTGGACAAATGAGAGTTCTGTCACCCACTGGAGACACCTTGAAATTGCACCTCAGTAGGATCCACAATGGGTCTTGTGTCCTTTGTTCTGTCCAACTTGACTTACCCCAAGATGTAGTCCAAAAACTGGTTTAAATTCAGTCCTCACAACTTCAAACATGTACACCACCACCACTTCCACCATCACCATCAAACAATACCCCTCTTTACAGCTTTCCTTCTCTTACAATACCAGGCTCCATACACACTCCTGGTCTGGGGATTCTGGCCCCTTCATAACTTGCTGAGCTGTATCTCCATTCTACAGCTTGACCTGCTGAGTTGCAACCTTTGTAAGTACTCTGGGTCCAGCCTTCCCTTCCTGGACCCGACAGTGAATCCTACAGAATGCAGTACTGTTCAGTTTTCTCCTCCTCTTCACTTGGCTCTCCTGTAAAAAGTAACTAACTCCCTTAGCTAACTCCCTTAGTTCTTCAGGAAGCAGATACCATTTGCATCTGAACTACAATCATGGGGATAACATATGAGGAGTTTTGATTGGCTTTGTATTTTCTCTCTGTTTTAAGAGCCAATGTTATTAAAATGCTTTTCTAAGAATCTTGACCAGCTCTTGTTGGACTGTAGCATTTTATAACTCTGAGACTTGAGACCACACACACACACACACACACACACACACACACACACACACACACACGGAGCGCTTTAGAAATCCAGGTGGCAATAAAGGCTGCCTTAGGTGGGTAACAAACAGGAACCATAGAGTTGAACAATGTGTAAGTAGTAAATCTTTGTGGCACTGTATCATAAATGTAATTTGGATTTAATTCTTTTAATGGGCTGAACAATTTGTTTGTTATGTTGTACTGATGACATTAAAGGCGGAAATTAATTTTTAAAAATGCTAGTCAAATGCCTGGGTCAAATTTCAGTACGTTTGTACAAAACTCAAATCTGGTTTTCTGTTTAAAACAATGAGGATCCCTTTCCATATTGATCTGCTCTTGGTAACAGTCACAAAAACTGGCTTACAAAACAAAGGTTCTGTGTTTTACTAACATAATTGTGTTTTGGGCTCTTTGCCTAACTTTTGACTACTCAAAAAGTTGAGTCTTAAGAAAATCAGGATTTATTTAAAAATCTGTTTGTTCTTGTCTAAGCTTTGTCTAATTATTATACAAAAGTTAAAACTAAAACCCATTATTTCTTCTTCGAGACTGATAAAAACATCCTTCTGGGTATTCAGCAATGGAAGCTTGGAGGCTTAAGCCAGGGAGACAGAAGAGACAAGACAGTGAAGCAGTGATGTTCACTGTAGGTCAGCCATGACTCAGGAGACAGCAGGTCTCCTTTCAAAGAGCCCGGCAGCTGCAGCGACCCATGGCCCTGCCCCTAGATTATTTTATTTATGTGCATGGGTATTTTGTCTGCATGTATGTCTGTGTACGATGTGTGTGCCTGGTGCCCAAGGAGGTCAAAAGAGGGCATTAGATCTCCTGGAAGTGGAGTTATGGATGGCTGTGAACCACCATGTGTTTTCTGGGAACTGGATTCAAGACCTCTGAAAGGGCAACAAGTGTTCTTAACTGCTGAGTCATCTCTCCAGCCCTCTCATCTGTCCTCTTGATTGCTGAGGCCACAGACACCCCGAAGTTTGGGTTCGAACTAGTACACATCCTACAAAGAGGAGAGTCATGAGAGAAAAGTGTCCTCTATGCTTCCAGGGAGTAACATTTTCAGGAAGACCCTGACCTGTCCCAGTGGGTGATGTGACTTGTAAAAATCAAAATAAAGGAAACAAGAACCTTAGAGGGCCTCTCTAAGAGTAACTCCTATGGAGGAGCTGCAACTGAACGGAACAGAAAAGAAGGTTAACTATTGTAAGCCCCTCAAGCCACTCAAATGGCCAGGCACCTCCCCTGAGGACCTCTAACTGCTAGGATACCCCACAGGATACTCTAACTGCCCTAACTGCTGGACTCTGCCCCCATCCTGCAGAGCAAAAAGTCCAATCTCTGGACTTGAAATCCCATCAATGTCCACCCTGAAAAGTTCCACCCCCTTCCCAAGAAGCTCTACATAAGGCCCCTATCCTGTTCAGTTTTGCTGCTGTAGCTTGCTCAAGCAGAGGCAGCCATCCTTTTGGTTTTTTCCCTCTCCAAAAATCTCTTGTGTGAGGGTTGTTTTGCGGTGTGACTTTGTGGTATTCCTTGGCTTCCAGCTGCCAGGATACCCTTCCATCTGAGCTGCAATGCTTACTTACATTTGGTGATGTGGCTTAGATAGGCTCTCCTAGTGCCTGCATTTCCCCTCATGGCCTAAGCTGCACTGGGACTCCATCCCTCATCTCCAGTCTACTCACAACAGACTCACCTTCTGTCTCATCAATTGCTCAGCACCCCATCCACCAGAATCCATTAGGTAAGTTTTCCCTTTGGTTGGTGTAAACGCTTCTCTGAGTCTGAGGAAGTGACTGTTGAGTGTCCAGCACCCCTCTAGTACTCTTGGAAGTGGAGGTACCCCCAGCCACATTTTTTAAGTCTACAGCTGGCCCTCTTCACCTGACCACACTCCCCGACCATTGCAGCTGCAACCAGGCAGTTTCCTCAGGCCCAGCTGGGTTATAGCATCCCTTCCTGTGCTCTCCCCCTGTCTTCCCCACAAAAAGGAGCCACCAAAACCTCCTTTTTCCAGTCCTTTTCTCTGGATGAGACCCTCCCTTTAGGGCTTGGTTTTCTCTCAATTTCTCACATCTATGGAAGCCTGGTACCAGGCACCGGAGTCTCCACAGGCTTAGCCAGGCTAAGCTTGCTACACTTCACCCCAGTTGAGTTGGGTGACGACCCTATGAACGGCTTGGTCCTCATTTGTTTGGTCCTCCCTGAGTCCAGGGGATGCTGGTGACTACAGGCTGCAGTGACCTTTCCCCTCACCTCCCTCATCCATGGGAACTCAGCACTCCATACCCTCCCATACCCCCTTGGGATTCCTCTTAGAAAACCTCCAGCCTCTCCACCTGACACCTGACCCGAAGGACACTAAATTTACTTGCTTTTGCAATCAAATTTGTCTTCAATACCCCTTAGATAATCATTCCAAAGGGTTACCTAATGGCACCTTAGATCCCATTATTATTTGTGGCCTTTACAAATACTGTGAGTGATTGGAGAAATGGAAAGAGATTCCCCATTCCCTATTTCTGTACTCCAAGCCCTGTTTGTTTTTATCTAGTCTCTCCACCCCCACACACTGTGTAAATGTCCTGTCCTTTAAGTTACTGTAGATGGATCTGTAAGTTTGTTGCAAAGTGGGAGCTAGGAGCTAGACCTAGCAGGAGGGGGAGAAAGCAAAGGTTGGCCAGCTGCAGTGTGCACACACCTGGCTCACACTCCTCCCTGGCTGGTGCATCTCTCAGCTCCTGTAGTGTCCTCTGTGTCCAGGGTTCAAAAATTCCTGTCTTAATCCTTCTTTGTTAAGTTTACTGGATTCAGTTTTACTGGGATTCAGGTGTCTTTTAGGTACGAGTGGCATTGGACCACTTTTATGCTGTCCCACTTCAATTAAAAGCAGGCTCTGGAGTTGGGGTATGGCTCTCCCTCCTCTAGACCCAAGCATGCTTGTTTAAAAGGTTTCCTCCAAGAGCTCTGTCCCATATCATGCGAGTTACCTGCTGTGTGACAGAAAAGGGAGCAAAACAAGATAAAGGGACAGACTATTCCCAGTGGGGACTGTTGCTACTCATCTCATACACTTTGGTTTTGTTTTCTAAAACTTTTGCTAAGTCATAAATCTTGCCTCAAAGATCTGGAAGCATATTGGATAAGGCTACAAGTCTGAAAAATCTGTAACATTGGGTTCATAGTTAAAAATCTATACTTAGATAGTCTTAAAGGAACCATGTGGTATGATGCCATTTTAGAATAAACCAACCAAGGTGGAAACGACTCCTGGCTATGAAGCCCAAACCAAATAATTCCTCCACTATTTTCTATCACATTAGTGAACCTTCCATTATCAGCCTCATCCAGTAGTCCCTTCTCTTTCTTTATAGTTTCCCTTTCTCCCTCCTCAGCAACAGGCTGCCTGCCCAGTCAGGGTTGAGTATGGGGTGTTAAAGCAGAGTACTCCACTATCACATGAGACCTTGCTCTATGAAAACCGATTGTATATCCAATATATTACCAAGTGTTACAACCTCACCTTCCATGATGTTTATGATTTTCACCAAAAATCTTCTCCCAGAAGAGCATAGGCAAGTCTGGGACCAGGCCATGGCATTCCCTGACGAAGACCCTGAATGGGATTGCAATACCCCAGGAGGCATCCTAGCTAGGAATCAATTTATAACTTGTCTCCTGGCCAGTATCCACAAGGCTACCCTTAAGGTGGTAAATTATGAAGAAGTCCAAGGGGTCATCCAGGAAAAGCATGAAAGCCCATCTCAATTCCTACACGGCCTTACAAAGGCCCTCTTGCAATATCCCAATCTGGATCCTGAGACCCCAGATGGTAAACAACTCCTTATGACCTGCTTCTCCCAGGATTTCCCCGATATTAGGGCTAAACTCAAACATCTAGGGAGAGGACCCCTGACCCCACAGTCAGAAGTCTTTGCTGTGGCCTTCAAGGTGAACCATGGGAGAGAGGAAAAAGCCTCAAAACAAAAATACCTGATGATGGCTAAGACTTCTCAGCTGACCAAAGCAAAAGCCCAGGCTCCCTGGTCTCCTAAAGCCTGAGGACCTCGGTGTCCTCATTTCAAATGTGGTCAGGAGGGTCACTGGGCCCGGGCCTGTGAACCCCCGTAAACCACCCAGACCATGTCCAAGGTGCCATCAAGAATGACATTAGAGTGTTGATTGCCCCCATGTCCCTTATGGCATGGAGACATAAAGCCCAGATTGCCCTTCATCTGGCCTCTTTGTTCTGGCCATGAACAATGACTGAGGGGGTCCCCTGAGCTCCCTTGGCCTGAACACCATCACTTCCAAGAGGGAGCCTTAAGTACTTATCACAGTATCCTTCCTAATGGTGCCAACCTGTCCCATCCTCTTGGTGGGAAAGGACCCCTAGCCAAAGTGGGAGCCTCTATTTCTTTTGCTCCCACAGCTGTTTGACTCCAGGCTCACCAGCCATTCCCTGTCTCCTCCTCCAAACCACATGATCTGACACACCTCTTCCCTTCCAACCTTTCAGGTATATCCCTAGGTATGGGACACCTAAAACCCCTCTATAGCCAAACATCACAGCCTTTATCATTCAACTACAAAACCCCAACAAATATTTAACCCAGGCTCAATATCTATTTTCTTTCCAAAGTCTCAAAGATTTAAGCCTCTCATCTCTGACCTAAGAAAGAATCTTCTGCTCCCCAATTCTCCCTTTAATACCCCCATCCTCACAGTTATGAAAACCAATGGAACCTACCGCTTGGTTCAGGATCTCTGACTTAACCAACTCAGCAGTAGTTTCCCTTCAGCCCATGTCTTAACATTTCAAAATGACTCAAGTTGCTGATTTGACCCTTAAGATGTGTGCAGACCACTTGTTTCTGCTGGCTTCTGCTACCCATCATATTGGGTTCCAAATTCTTCGGCTGCTTTTTCCTCCACCTGCTCTAACCATCCATCTCTCCTCACCTACCTGGTAAATGTCCTCTCACTGGCTCCTGGAGCCTGCCACACCCTCTAAGGCCTCACCATGTGGGCAATTATTGGGACCATCCCTGTTTTCTGGCCTCCTCCCCCTAGTAGCTGTAAATCTGTAAATCTGGAAACCTAACTAGCCTAAGTATAGAGATGACAAGCATAGGTGACTGTAAATCTGTAAGTCTTATCTACCTAAACAACCTAAGGACTAAAGCTTCATGTAAACAAGGTAAACGGTCTGTAAGCAAATGTACAGTAAAAGGACAATGACCTCAAAGTTGTGACAGTACAAAAAATAGCTAAAGCAGAGGTAGGAATTTATAGTGCAATGTGCAATATGACAGTAATCCTAAATATGTATCAGTATACCAAATATCCTAAACAGAGGTAGAACATACATACAGTATGACAATTATAATTTTATATTTGTATCAGTATGCAAACATTTCAAATAAGTGTAGAAATATATGTACATTACAATGAATATAGTTCTGTATTTATATCAATATACAAATTATCTTAAATAAGAATATAAAAATAATTTACATTTGTATCAATATACAAGAATCCATAACAGTGCAACTTATCTAAAGCTAATATTTTACTAAATTAGTTCATTAGTATATACAATAATCTACCTTAATATCCTATACCTATTCATTCCCCTTTTTATTTTCTTAAAGAAAATACTGAGTCCAATATTTTATTCCACCCCCAACCCTATAACCATTATTCATAACCCTGAGAAACATGAAACCTTTGGGAAAAAGGGGTGTTGTTTTCTTAGAATTGCTTCCTGCTGTTTAGGGGGCAATGGTGTCTATGTGGGGTCCTGTAAGAAAGCTCAGATATTTAGGTGTCAGTTGGACTAACTAGATTCTGCAGCCAGTCTCAGAGTAATTGGTAAGGTTGTCTAAGATTCTGGCTAGAAGTGTAATATGATAGACCATCTTATTATGGAACTATCTTGGAGAGTTTTCAGTCCAAGGTTGATCATTGAGTACTGTTTATGAATACCATGGCATTGTTCTAGACTGGGTAGGGTCATTGTTATGGGACCTCATCTTCCTTCTGGAGACTTCAGAGATTGCTAAAGGAAAAGACTTATTTTTTACTGTGGAAAAACTTGACCATTTTCAATATCAAGATGGAAAGCTTTGAATTCATACTGGATAGAGAAGGAATTCTTCAAAGGTAAGGAAAAGCATAGAAAGAAATAGAGTCTAGATGACAATGGTCCTTAAATTATTGGTTTTCTTCTGTCCCAAACCAGGTGGGTATTCTGATATCAGACAGAATCTTTTAACCTTTTTCTTTTTAGCAACAAGCTTGGGTCTAGTGAAGGAGACAGCCACATTCCAACTCCAAAGCAAGCTTGGTTTATAATTGAATCAGGACCACAACTACTCTAGAGTTAAAGAGGTATTGATGTTAGGCAGTGAGATATTACCCTGTAGAGTATATTGGTACAAATAGGTTATTTTCTTATGTTGTATATGTCTGGGTATCTAAGGCCTTATGATTTCTGGAAGATGGATGTTTCCAGTATCCTGTAAAGACAGAAAACAGAACCCTGCCCAACATTTGTTTCTTAAATTTTTCTTACAATTTCTAGAGATGTCACATCAGTGGATGAGCTTTTATTTCTCCTCATCAAGGAGTGTCTCCTATTTGAATAGAATTTTTATTTGTTTTGTTGGTATCCATAACTTTTCTTCTCCTGCAGAAACAAAGGCAAAACCTCTTCCCCAATGTAGGACGTATCCTGTTTTCCATTCTGAGATCAACACATCTTTGAAAGAAACTGGTTGGTTTAGCTCAGAAGCTTTTTCTGTTATCCAATGTCTCTCTGCAGCTGTTGTTCCTTTCTCATCAGCACTGAAAAAATTCAAGATTAATAAAGCATTATGCAATCTATTTCTAGGGGTCAATGTTACCTGTTGCTGTTTATTTAGCATATCCTTTAAAATTCAGTTGGATCTTTCTATGACTGCTTGACCTATGATATTGTGTGGTATACTTGTAACATGCTTTATATTGTAATAAGCAAAAAAACTGTCTCATTTTATTTGAGACAGATGCTGGGTCATTGTCAGTCTTAATTTGTACAGATATTCCCATGATGGCTATAACTTCTAATAGGTGTTTAATCACACAATCAGCCTTTTCAGAACTCTTAGGACTTGCCCACCAAAATCCTGAATAGGTGTCAATGGTATGGTGTACATACCTTAATTTTCCAAATTCTGTGAAATGAAACACATCCATCTGCCAAATTTTATTTCTTTGTATACCTTTTGGATTGCTCTCTGTGGGTAATGGAGTTTGGTTATAGAGGGAAGAAGTAGAACATTTTTCTTTTTTACAATATCCTTGGCATGTTGCCGAGTGATGGACAAATCCTTCTTCAAACCTTTGATATTTACATGGTGTTACTTATGAAATTCTGAGGCTTCTAGCACATTACCTATTAGAAACTGATCAATCTCTTCATTACCTTGTGCTAGAGGTCCTGGCATACCCATATGGGATTTGATATGTGATATATATATATATATATATATATATATATATATATATATATATATATATATATATAGGATGTTCCCTATTTCTGATGATTTCCTGCAATTATATGAATAATGAAGTTAATTCTGTATTATCAGGAATAAATTCAGCAGTTTCAATATGTAAAACAACTCTCTCTGTATATTGAGAGTCAG
Organism: Peromyscus eremicus; assembly: GCF_949786415.1. Taxonomy (NCBI): domain Eukaryota; kingdom Metazoa; phylum Chordata; class Mammalia; order Rodentia; family Cricetidae; genus Peromyscus; species Peromyscus eremicus. Next base: position 126,025,761 of record NC_081420.1, read on the forward strand.
TGACTATATTGAGGGACTCTGTGAAGTCCATCAGTACCATAAAAATGGCATACAGTTCTGCCTTTTGTACAGAGTTGTATGGACTTTGTACCACTTTGCTTAATTCTCCTGATTTGTATCCTGTTTTCCCTGATTTATTTGCATCAGTATAGAATGAGGGAACTCCAGAAATTGGCTTTTGTCATACAATGTGAGGAAGGACCCATTCAGTCTTCTTTATGAATTCTATTCTCTTGCTTTTGGGATAGTGGTTGTTAATCTCTCCCAAAAAGTCACTGCAGGCTCTCTGCCAGTATTCATCATCTTTCCACAGTGAGGAAATTTCCTCATTAGTTAAAGGTACTACAGTTTCTGCTGGGTCCATTCTTGTCAACTGATGAAGTCTTCATTTTCCTTTTTGAATCAAATCAGAGATCTTTTCTACATAAGTCTTTAACGTCTTACTTGGTTTATGTGGTAGAAATATCCATTCCAATATACCTTCCCTCTGCATCAAAATCCCTGTGAGGGAATGTCTGGAGGGGAGTATGACCAGAATGCCTTTAAGTTCTGGATTTACATGGTCCACATGCGCTTCTAGTATTGTCTTTTCTACTAGAGCCAATCCCTTCTCAGCTTTGGCTAATAACTCTCTTCGACTATTTAAGTCCTTGTCCCCTTCTAGAGTATTAGCCAAATTTTGTAGTTCATCTTTAGGTATTCCTGTGATACCCAATTAGTTGGAAGTGCTTCCTAACAATTTTTGAAAATCAGTAAGAGTCTGCAATCAATCTCTCCTGAGTTGTACCTTTTGAGGTCTAATTTTTTGTAGGTCTATTTTGTATACTAAGTAATAAATAGAATCTCCTCTTTGTATTTTTTTTTCAGGAGCAATTTGTAGTCCCCAGTGAAGTAAAACTTTCTTTACTTCTTCAAACCTGCTTCCTAAGGGCACCAAACTTTGGATCAGCTAATAAGATATGCATATAATGATAAATTATGAATTGTGGAAATTTCACACAGATGATCTCCAATGGTTTTTGCACAAAATATTGCCACAGGATAGGGCTGTTTAACATTCCTTGTTGGAGGACCTTTCATTGATATCTCTTGACTAGCTGGGAATTGTTATAATTAGGTACTGTGAAGCAATTTTTTCTCTATCATTTTCTTGTAAAATATGGTAAAGAAACAGTCTTTTAAGTTAATTACTATTATAGGCCATTCTTTGGGTAGCAGAGAGGGCAAGGGCATCCCAGTCTGTATGGAGTACATGGGCTTTGCTACTTTATTAATAGCTCTCAGATCTGTCAGCATTCTCCAATTACTGGACTTTTTTCTAATAACAAATACAGGAGAATTCTAAGGGCTGGTAGATTCTTCTATGTGTTGAGCATTTAACTGCTCTTGAACCAGCTGTTCTTAAGCTTGTAGCTTCTCTATTGTCAAAGGCCATTGTCCAGCCCAGACAGGTTTATTAGTTAGCTATTTTAAAGGTAGGGATGTTGGTACTTCTGAGAGTTCAACAGCAGTTGTGCTCTGTTTATGTATAGACTGAATGGTTGGTGACTGCTTTTTATAGTATGTTATAGTATTATTCCTAGAAACATGTATTGGTCTGTATTCCCTTTCTGATACTGTAGGAATTTTAATCTGGGTATTTCACTGCTGTAACAGATCTCAGCTGCAAAGATTCACTGCTACATTTGCCACATATGGCTTCAGCCTTCCTCTCTGTCCTTCTGGCCCTATGCATTCAACCCATCTCAAGCTCTGTTTTACTTGAGATAGGGTTCCAATCCCTATAAATTGGACATCTACCTCTTTTTTTTTGAGACAGAGTTTCTCTGTGCAGTTTTGGTGCCTGCCCTGGATCTTGCTCTGTAGACCAGGCTGCCCTCAAACTCACAGAGATCCATCTGGCCTGGCTCTACCTCTGGAGTGCTGGGATTAAAGGCATGCACTACCACCACCCAGCTGACATCTACCTCTTGAAGAGGCCAATTTGGATGCCATGATTTTGGTGTAATTATAGTCACATTCACACCTGTGTCTACCAGGCCCTCCAGAACAATGCCATTAATTCAACTTCTAAGCTTTGGTCTTTGTTCATTTATGGAATTCTGCCAAAATATCCATTTCATTGTGTTCTTTGGAACTTTTGATTCATCTATCAGAGCTGTTCTATCATCCAGTGCAGTATCATTCTTTACTTTAGACACTGGGTTATTTAATCATCCTGGAGAGGAATTTCCTCTACAGTGGCTGGAAATGTTTGGATTGGACCACACTTGATTTGGGGGCCTGCAAGAGTCCCCCTGAGGTGTTTCCTGCCAGTAAAGGGTTACCTTGTATATCAATTGTTGATCTGTACTCATTGGTCTAATGCCAGCCTTTGCTGCATCTTCTACATAATCCAGAAAGTTGGGGTCTCCTGTTTGGGTTATTTCTAGAAGGAGTATTGCTTCTAGGAGCACCCTGTGTACAGTTTTTACTTATATGACCTGGTGTACCACAGTTAAAACATTTGGTACCCTGAAGCCTTATTCCACCTCTAGAAATTGCCTCTCATAAACATGCCTCATTACTATAGTTAAGAGACTCAACACTGTTAGATACTGAATCCATTCTCCCAAAGGAGATGATCTGACCTTTAATGGCATAAGAATTCTTTTGCATTCTGTATAAGCATTGTTAAATGCCAAGGACTCAGTTAATACTTAACTTTTTTTTTTTTTTTTTGGTTTTTTTCGAGACATGGTTTCTCTGTGTAGCTTTGCACCTTTCCTGGAACTCACTCTGTAGTCCAGGCTGGCCTTGAACTCACAGAGATCTGCCTGGCTCTGCCTCCTGAGTGCTGGGATTAAAGGTATGCACTACCACTGCCTGGCTAATACTTACCTTAATTCTTTATCTAACACAGCTTTTGTTATAGCTGTGGTCAGTCTTTGTAAAATATCAGTAAAAGGTTCTTGTGGTCCTTGGAATATCTTTGTGTATAACTCAGTTGCTTTTCCTAGGTCTGGAATTTTTTCCCAAGCAATTAGAGCTGCTGTACAGTATAGAGATATTATATGCTCATCTTAAGTGGCTTGTACATTCCTATCAGCAAAACATCCCTCACCAAGAAGTTGCTTTTGGGAGATCTCAAAACCTCTGATCTTAACCTGTTCCAGGTTTCTAGCCTCCTCTGTCAACCAACTTTCCCATTGCAACTGCTGGCTGTATTCTAGAACAGCTGACATCAACTGATTCCAGTAATCTGGTATGATTCTATTTGAGATATAGCACAAATTTAACATCTGTCTTACAAATGCTGAATGTATGCCATACGTGACCACTGCTTCCTTAATATTTAAAAAAATTTCTCATAGGAATAAGTTGTAATATATATTCCACATATAGCTCAGGGTGTCTATCATCTGCTGGCTTCTCACAGATGGTGACAGGATAAGATTGTATGAGAACCATCTGGAGATGTTATGACCTGACCTGTATAGTCTTGCCCCTCTGCTTATTAGGTCCCTTGTCATCTTTACTGAGAGTTGTAGATGTAACCAACTGTCTTATTAAATAAGAAACACAGAACCAATGCAAAGAAGAAAGCCAAGTGGTCAGAGCTAAGAGCTAAAACCTTACCCTTCCTCCTGCGGTGGTCCTACCTCTCCGAAAGAGAGCTCCTTCCTGTGTTAAAGTCTTTATAATGATTTTTGGTTCTGCCTTCTCATTGGTTGTAAACCCAACCACATGACTGCCTCCCCACTGCCTGTCTGCACAGACCTCCAGGTCTTCTATGGTTGGTATTGAGATTAAAGGCGTGTGTCTCCAATGCTGGCTGTATCCCTGAACACACAGAGATCTACCTAGCTCTGCCTACCAAGTGCTGGGATTAAAGGCATGCACCACCACTGCCCAGCTTTCCTATGGCTTGCTAATAGCTCTGACCCCTGGGCAACTTTATTTATTAACATACAAATAACATTTTAGTACAAAATAAAATATCACCATATTTCCCCTTTTCTATTTTAATAAAAAGAGAAAAGGAAAAAGCTTATAACTAACATAAAAAACCTATATACAAAAGTACAATAACTATATACAATATATACAAGTAATAAATACCTAAACAATGTCTAGTCCATTTGTATTTGACAAATTCAGAGAAAATAATTCCATTATCTATCCTATATTGGTAAGTCCAAAATGTATCTAATTCACTTTCTATCCTAATTAATCTTCAACTATAACTAACTAATCTTCAACTCTCTCAGAGACCCAAGAAGGAAATAATATTAACTAACAAAAATAAAAACAGGAAGTACATGCAAGCAACTTCCAAAAAATTGTGAGTTGACAGAAGCAACCAGCTGCCTGGACAGTCACCTGAGGTTTCTCCGCAGTGTTGGGGCATCATCTTCAGCCTATAGGCTTAGCATATCTGACAGACTCATTTGTGAAGTAGGATGTACACAAGGTCAACAGTTCAACCTCACATTGGGTGAGAGCAGTCCATTTACCAGAAACACCTGAATTCCACTAGTGTCATGTCATGATTCAGGATTTTAAATTCTGGAAATTGTTGATGTTTTTTGAATTTAGCTGTCCATTCTTCTTGGCTGTGCGTGTGTGTGGCTTCATCTCAGCTTCCTGTTCTTTTCCACATCCCTCTGTCAAATGCCAGTCTACTATTGAGAGGCATGTGCTTAGTTACTCTTCAAGAATAATTGTTTCAGCTGCTGTTCCATTGCACATCAGAAGCCATCGGCCCACTGCCTGTTCAGCTGCCTTTGAAGAAAAGGGCACTGTACCTTTTCCGGATTGCGAAGGCCACTTCAGGGAGTGTGCCATATTGTCCTGGCCTCAGAATGTGCCTTTTGATAAAGCCATAACCACACTTGTTTTGGCAAGAATTAGTAGTCCTTTGTTTCGTGTCCTGTCTGTCCTGTTTGTCAGCAGTTGATTCGAGGATACTTTTTTGTCCAGTTGCTAACTTTTGCCATCAATGGAATACCCAGATTAACGTTCTTCCAATCTCAGGAACAAACCATAGACTAACATATGTTTCTGGGGAAAATATTAAAAGGTATTATAAAAAACAGTCACTAACCATTCAGGTTGTACAAAAACAGGGCACAACAGCTGCTGGTCTTTCAAAGAAACCAACAGCCCTACCTTTAAAATGGTTAACTGACAAACCTGTCTGGGTAGAACAACGGTCTTTGACATCAGAAAAACTACAGGCCTTAGAACAGCTGGTACAGGAACAGCTAAATGCTCAACATATTGAAGAATCGACCAATCTTTGGAATTCTCTTGAATTTATTAAAAAGAAATTGGAAAACGAAGAATGGTAAGAGATCTAAGAACTATTAATAATGTGATTCAGCCAATGGGCTCTTTAAAGCCTGGAATTGCCTTGCCTTCTCTATTACCTAAAGGATGGCCTATCATAGTGATTGATTTAAAAGACTATTTCTTCACTATACCTTTACAAGAAAAGGATAAAGAAAAAATAATTCTCAGCCTGTTAAGAGATATCAATGCAAGGTTCTTCACAAAGGATGTTAGACAGCTCCACCCTGTGCCAATATTTTGTATGACAGCCATTGGAAATGATTTTTGTACAGTTTCCTCATTCTATAACTTACCATTATATGGACGATATCTTACTAGCTGATTCAAATGTAGATACTTTAGAGAACACTTTTGAAGAAGTAAAGACAATTCTGTCTTATTGGGGATTACAAATTGCTCCCGAAAAAAATACAAAGAGGTGATTCTATTAATTACCTAGGATATAAAATAGGTTTACAAAAAATTCAACCCCCAAAGGTACAAATCAGGAGAGATTAATTGCAGACTCTTAATGACTTTCAAAAATTGCTGGGAGACATTAACTGGCTATGGCCCACAACTGGATTAACAACTCAAGAATTGAGTAATTTGTTTCAAACTTTACAAGGTGTTCAAGGAAATTATCATCTGAAGCTTTGAGAGAATTGGCTTTGGTAGAAAAGAAGTTACAGGATGTACATGTGGATCATTTGGATCCAGAGCTTTATTGTATTCTGGTTATTTTTACCTTCTATGTATTCCCCTATAGGAATTTTTTCTTTTTTGTTTTTTTTGAGACAGGGTTTCTCTGTGTAGCTTTGCGCATTTCCTGGAACTCACTTGGTAGCCCAGGCTGGCCTTGAACTCACAGAGATCTGCATGGCTCTGCTTCCTGAGTGCTGGGATTAAAGGCATGCACCACCACTGCCTGGCTCCCCTATAGAAATTTTAATGCAGAGAAAAGATAATATCTTAGAATGGATATTTTTACCATATAAACAGAGTAAAAAAATTAAAGGCCTATGTAGAAAAGTTTTCTGAGTTGATTCTAAAAGAAAAATTGAGACTTCATCAATTAACAAGGATAGACCCAACAGAAATTAAAGTATCTTTTAATAATGCTGAAATTTCCTCTTTAAGAGTAGAAAGTGAGAGCTAGGTGGTGGCACACACCTTTAATCCCAGCACTTGGGAGGCAGAGGCAGGCAGATCTCTGTGAGTTCAAGACCTGCCTGGGCTACAGAGTGAGTTCCAGGGAAGGCACAAAACTACACAGAGAAACCCTGTCTCAAAAAAACCAAAAAAAAAAAAGTGCAGAAAATGAACATTGGCAAAGAGTTTGCAGTAATTTTTTTTTGGGAGAGATTAATAACAAATATCCCCAAAGCAAGAGAATGCAGTTTATAAAGAGAACTAACTGGATCCTTCCTTATATTATACAGGGCACACCGATTTCTGGAGCCCCTATATTCTCTACAGATGCAAACAAATCAGGGAATTTGAGTAAAATGGCTCAAAGTCCTTATGATTCTGTTCAAAAATCAGAATTATATGCTATTCTCAAGATATTATAAGATTTTCCAGAACCTCTTAATATAGTTACTGACTCTCAATATGCAGAAAGAGTTGTTTTACATATGGAAACTTCTGAATTTAGTCCAGATGATTTAACTTTGTTATTTATTCAGTTACAAGAAATAATCAGAAATCATCCTGTATATATAATACATATTAGATGTCATACAGGTTTACCAGGCTCTCCAGCACAAGGCAATGATGACATTGACCAACTATAGGTAGGAAATGTGCTAGAAGCCTCAGAACTTCATAAAAAACCCCAAACACCATGTCAATAACAAGGATTTGAAAAAAAGATTTTTCCATCGCTTGGCAACAGCCAAGGAAAGTATAAGAAAATCTCCTACTTGTTCCTTGTATAGTCAAACTCCACTACCTGCAGGAAGTAACACAAAGGGTACTCAGAGGAATGAAATTTGGCAAATGGACGTGTTTCATTTTCTGAGTTTGGAAAATTAAACTTTTTTTTTTTTTTTTTTTTTTTGGTTTTTCGAGACAGGGTTTCTCTGTGTAGCTTTGTGCCTCTCCTGGAACTCACTTGGTAACCCAGGCTGGCCTCAAACTCACAGAGATCCACCTGGCTCTGCCTCCCGAGTGCTGGGATTAAAGGCGTGCGCCACCACCGCCTGGCTTAAATTAAACTATTTATACCACACCATAGATACATATTCAGGACTTCAATGCGTAACTGTTTGAGTTCTGAAAAGGCTGATTCTGTAATCACACATTTGTTAGAAGTTATGGCCATCATGGGGATGCAATACAAATTGAGACTGACAATGCTCCATCATATGTCTCTAATAAAATGAAACAGTTTTTTTTTGTGTATTACAACATAAAGCATATTACAGGTGTATTACACAATGCTACAAGGCAAGCAGTTATAGAAAGATCTAATTGAACTCCAAAAGATATACTTAATAGACAGAAATGGATAATAAAGAACCCAGAGATAAATTACATAATGCTTTATTAACTTTAAATTTTTAAATGCTAATGAACAAGGAATGACAGCTGTGGAGAGATATTGGATAATAGAAAAAAAACAACTGAATTGAATCAGCCTGTATACTTCAAAGATGTGTTGACCTCAAAATGGAAATCAGGATATGTGTTATGTTGGGGGAGAGGTTTTGCTTTTATTTCCACAGTAGAAGAAAAGCTATGAATACCATCAAAATTGATAAAGATTTTATTTGAACAAGAGAGATTTCTTGATTAGGAGAGGTGATATTTCATCAAACAGTGTGACCATTCAATGTAAACTAACCTATAAAACTAACAAATGCTTTTCATTTGATCAGATACAACTTGGCAAAAAAGAAACTCCCAAAAGTTAGAGTTGGGGGAGGGTTTTGTTTTTGTTTTTCCAGAAGAATGAAGGCATCCAGCTAAGGAATCTGAAGATCACTGGAGAAATGAGACATCTTAAGAAAAAGGACAAATCATCCAGAAAAAATGTCCCAAGAAAAAGAGTAAATTGACCTATTGGTATATCACATTTCCAACAGGATAAAATTTCATAAATCTTCCCAAATGTTTGTTTCTTCTGATTCTCTATAGACACATAATGCAAATGGTCTTTTTGTAGTCCCAGTTCAATTAAAAATTAAAGCTGCCTTTGGAGTTGGAGCATGACCTTCTCCTTCTCTAAACCCAAGCATGCTTGTTAAAGGAAAATCTAAAATCTCTGTCTCATGAAAGAAGAGCCACCTAATATGGGACTAAAGAAAAACCAAAATTAAGGGCCTATTTCATTGCCACTAATGTCATAATCCTTTGGTTTTATTTTGACTCTTTAAAACTTTTCTTAAGATATATATATATATATATATATATATATTCTCAAAATTTATAAAATTAGTATATATATTAAATTTTTGTCATGATATTAATGGCAATATAGAGTGCTAATTCTAGAAAAAGACTTCATCTAGCATCCTGTACATGATTTTGGGGTTTGAGTCTCTATCAGGTATGTAGAAATTAAGACTGTACTCTGGATGTACATAACACATTATGGTCCTTTAACTTCTTTGAGATCTGCTGCATATGACATTCAAAATGTTTAAGTTTTCTGCAGTGAATCATGACCATACCTAACAGTGACTTTTGAAGTCTCCAAAATGGGGATGGGGCCCCACAATGATGAGTCCACATGGACTATACTAACACATTAAGCTGACAAACACTACTTAAAGATTGGCTTTTTACTACAAACTTCTCAGGGCAATTTCAAGGTGGCTAGCTGAGATGGTCCAGCCTCACAGACTGCTTTAGCCAGGACTTGATATAAGCCCTGCACTTTTCCATTACAGACACTGGACAATAAGTGATACAGCTAGCTCTCCAAGGACTTGACAATTATCTCAATTTTTTTCAGGGTCCCCTAAAGATGATGTTGCCCCCAGACAGCTGGAAGTAATTTTAACAACATGACACCTACATTCCCAAGTGATAGGGTGGGCAGGTTTTGGTCGTTTACTTGGTTGTGGATATTTGTCATCATTTGGGGGATTGGTTACAAGTTGTTATTGGTAATGGTCAGGAAAAAAGCTGGAAAAAAAGATTAGATTCAGGGATCTTGCTCTGAAAAGAAAAAGGGAGGATACAGAAATGGTAGGACAAAAGAGTAGATTATTGAATCTACTTTTAAACTAAAAAAGCAACTACTAGTCTTAAATAGTTTACATTGGCTGGGATTTTTGTATATTGATACAAATTTTAGGTTATTTTTGTTGTACTGTATATATGTTTCTACTCTTGTTCAATGTATTGATCCTATACATCTCACTTAACAATGTAATGTAAATTTCTAAATCTTGAAAGTTATTATTACAAACTACTTAGGAAAATAAAGCAATGCAGGTCAGTAGTTAGTCACCTATTGCAATTAAACTTGTTGTCATGTTAGGTATGTTTTCAAAGTCACACAGATATAGTTTAGGTAGACAGATGGTCTTCAAACACTTTAGAGACCTACAGAATAGGGCATTTAAGATGTTTTAATAACATAAGGTTCTTTTTTTTTTTTTTAATGACAAGGAGACATGTCTACTCCTGGCAGTTCCAAGGTACTTCAAAGAAGATGATGACAAAAGTTAGCCACTGGGCAAGAAAGTGCCCTTGCCTTGACTGCTGACAGTATGCCGTCCAAATTGGACAAGCAGGACACAAAAGAAAGTGACGCCGAACCGTGCCAAGACAAGGTGGGACAGTCCTTCAAAAATCCTGCTTCACAGGTAAGTCTGTCAGATATTCTAGGCCTGCAGGCCGAGGATGGATGCCCCAACATTGCAGAGGAACCTTGAGTGACTGTCCAGGTAGCCAGCTGTTTCTGTCATTTCTTAATTTTGGAAGTTGTTTCCTCTTCACTTCCTGTTTACTCAGGAAATATTATATCCTTCTCAGGTCTCTGATGGAGGTGAAAACTAGATACTTATAGTTATAGTTTTCCTTGTTAACAAATTCAGAAAAGAAACTCACAAAAGAGGTGTAAAGTGTATAAGGTTGAGAGACATAAAAAGATAGTTTTGGGTCAGCAATGAAAGGATAGAAAGTGAATTAGGTGCAAAACTTTGGATTCATCAAGATAAATAATGGGGTATTTTCTCTGTATTTGTCAAATGCTAGTGGACTAGACATTGTTGATGTAATTATTGCCTGCATATATTTGTATATGGTTACTGTACTTACTGTATATAGTTTTTTTGTTAGTTAAAACCTATGCTTTTTGTTTAGAGAAAAGGGGAAAATGTGTGATATTTTGTTTGTGCTCTGACAAATAAAGCTTGCTTGGAGTCAGAGATAAGAGCTAGCCACTAGTTAACCATAAAGGTTTGGAGGACTGTGGACAGATATGAGACAGGATGTGGTAAGGTGGGCCTGAGACAGGATCTTGGCTCTTTTGATCGGAGGAATGGAAGAGGTAGGAAGTCACTGGTAGCTGCTCCCCTGCTTCTCTGATCTTTCTGGTTTTTACTCTGATATCTGACTCCTGGTTTTTATTGATAAGATTAATTAGATTTATGCTTCATCTGATATATATCTAGGATCCATGTGATGTCATGGTCTGAGAACATTTTTTTTTCTTCTTTTTCTGGTCCAACATTCAGTACCTAGTTAATGAACAAGAAAGGTAATCTTTGGAGGACTGGTTATAAAATATAAGTGTTTTAAAATTGCAGAGAACAATACATATGTGATTCGGAATTTTATTACTTTGGTTCCTGGTAACAGTGATAAAAAAGAAAACAGCTTGTGTCAAAGTGTAGTGCTCTAGACTGGTTTGTTGGTAATCCAGTAGTCTAGTACTAACATATAATTCCTATTATAGAGTTCTTCCCATTTACTTCTAATTTTATAAATGTCTGTCTAATATGCCCTTAACATTTCTTATATTAACAATGAGACTTGTAGTGAAAACCTTATTTTTTAAAAGATTATTTGTGTGTACATACGTGTATCTCTCTATATGTGTGTGCATGCACGTGTGTGTATACACAAGGGTAGAAAATGTGTGCCATGGCTTGTGTGTGTGTGTGTGTGTGTGTGTGTGTATGTGTGTGTAGGTTAGAGAGCAACTTTTATGAATCAGTTCTTTCTTTCCACTGTGGGTTCCAGGGATTGAACTCAGGTTATTAGCCTTGCATGGTAAGTACTTTTGCCTGCTCTTACTGTAACAGAATTTGTAAATGGTCTTTTAATAAAAAATTCAATCCTTGATATTGGGGTATATGCTGAAAGATCAGAAAGACAAAGAAACAAGCCACAGCCATCACCTCTTACCTCACCGACTCCTCAGTCTGAAAATGCTTTCCAGCCAAAAGACCTCTAGCTGCAAAGGGTTCCTCAGCCAAAAGCCTTTAGTTCCTGTCTCCTCAGCCTTATGTACCTTTCTCCTCCCAGGCATCACTTCCTGGGATTAAAGGCATATGTGCTTCCCAGTACTGGGGTTAAAGGTGTGTGCCACCACTGCCTGGCTGTTTTTCCTCCTAGACTGAGTCAATCTCATGTAGTTCAGGGTGGCTTTGAACTCATGGAGATCCAGACTGATCTCTGCCTCCCAAGTGCTAGGACTAAAGGTGTGTGCTACCACTGCTTGGCCTCTATGTTTAATCTAGTGGCTTGTTATGTTCTCTGATCTTCATATAAATTTCATTAGGGTACACAATATATCACTACATCTTACCATCCTGGAAAGCTTTATATTTGATAATCCTACTTTATCATCTCTGCTCCTTCTATTAAACCAAGTTTTATAAGAGACAATCAAACAGAAGTAATATATTCCCTTTTCAAACTAGCATCACTCTACGAAGCTGCCTATCTTTATTGTAATAATCTAAAATGCATGCCATTGCTCTTGTAGAACTCAAGGATTTTCTTTCAGCAGCTTCATGTAGATGAACTTTCAGAAGTAAAAAGCAAGAAGCTTAAGGATAATTCTTGTGTCCTACTATGTAATCACACAATTTGACATTGATTTTCTTACTTTGCAGAATGCCAGAGAGAATAAAGGAAGTCTACTGATGATACATATGGTCATTTCTCAGTATTTCTAGGCCTAAATTTTTATATAATTACAGATTATTTTATAACCTCATGTATTCTTTATACATTTATAGTTATCTATTTTTTGGTCATTTCAATGCAATTGTTTCAAGACAGGGTTTCTCTGTGTAGCCCTGGCTGTCTTGGAACTCACTCTGTAAACCATGATGGCCTCAAACTCACAGATATCCCCCTGCGTCTGCCTCCAGAGTGCTAGGATTAAAGGCATGAGCCACCACTTCTTGGCTTCAAAGCAATATTTTAAAAGTAGCCAAGCCAAGTGTACACATTTGTAATCCTAGCACACAGGAGGCTGAGGCAAGATGATCAAGAATTCCAGGTCAGCTGAGGCTACATGGGAAGTTCCAGGCCAATGTGTACTATACAGTGGGATGGGAAAATGTCTTAAAAAATAGCCCATTTTGCCATGAAAAGGTATGTGTAAGGGAAGTGATTAATGATAATGGCTTTTTATGAATGAATTTTCAATGTCCAGGGAACATGACTATATTATTCTTATGTTGTAATTTAAAAGCAAATTGTGTATGACAGATTCATGGCAGTTCATTTCCTCCCCTTCAGCAGTCTTTTCAAAGTGTTTGGACTTAGATAATGGATAGTTCTAAGCATGTAAGACTCTGAAAGTTCTTATCAGGTATAAGTTATAACCAGCCCTCATTTACTTCAGAGATGGCTCATTCTATGCATAATATGAATAATTGCAAAGCTAATATTATTGTTTGTTTGAGACAAGGTCTCATTGTAGAGCTCTGGTTGGCCTGTAACTAAAAGGCCTTTTGCTATAAAGGACAAACTGGCTGGCCTGAAGCAAAGATAGGCTTACTTCTGCCTCCCTAGTGCTGGGATTAATGGCATGTGCTGTCATGCCTGGTGAAGATAATATTATTTTTAATTCTTATTTCCAAGATCAAAACAGTACAGGAATAATTGTGAATTGTATATAGATAACAATTAGGAAGACATTTGGCTGATACTTTTACAGAGATTGTTTCTTTAGATTTTCTTTTATGTATATGTGTTTGCTTGCATGAGTTCATATGTATCACATATGTGCAGAAGCTGGTAAAGGCCAGAAAAGGGAGTTATATCCCCTAGAATTGGAGTTAAAGGTCGTGGTGAGTAGCCATGTGGGTGTTGGGAATTAAATCTGGGTCTTCTGCTTAAGTAGTTAAGTGCTTTTAACTGCTGAACCATTTCTCCTAGCCTTCCTTTGGACCCCAACATGTGTTTTCATTATGATATTTATAATCAATGTGTAGTTTTCACTATGGGCCCCTTGCCCTTCCTAGCTACAGTAAGTTAGTTGCTGAGTTAATTCCAACACTTGGAAGGATATCATAGAGTTCCAGGAGTGTGTGCTGTAGGCTGAACCCTCCATTTAGGTGGCAATCTCTAGAGGAGGAGGTGTGCTTAGAACTGCTTGTTAGGAATTTTTCTAAATCATCCAGAAGCAAGCAGTACTGAGAATCTTAGTCAGTTTGGCATCCATAACAAAATACCATAAACTTAGTGGCTTGTAAGCAGCAAGTTTTTTTCTCACAGTTCTGAAGTCTGAAAAGTCCAAACTTAAGGCAGCAGCAGATGTCTAGTGAGGGCCAGCTCTATAATTCATGGATAGAACCTTTTGGCTGTGTCTCAGAGGTTAGAAGCACACTCTTTAGCTCCTCATAAAGGTACAAATCCCATTCATGATATGCTCTATTTTTATGACCCCACTACCACCGAAGGACTCTATACCCATCCTATACAGTATCAAGTTTCAACCACATGAATTTGGGGCAAATACAAGCATTCAGTCCATAGTACAGAGCTATTTCCAACAAGCACCATGTCCTATAGAGAGAGACACCGTCTTAAACCATGAATTTTCCACATAAATATTAAAAAGTAGAGCTGGGGATGTTGCTCAGTGGCAGAGAGCTTGCCTAGCATATGCAAGGTTCTGGATTCTATTACCATAACGCATATCCCACCCCCAACTTAAAGTTACTTCAGGGACTGGGAGTATAGTTCTATGGTAAAACATTTGCCTAGTATTCATAGTCTTGGGTTTGACTTCCAACTCTGAAAATAAAAATTTAGAAATACATTTCCAGGGCCTGAAGAGATGGCTCAGTGGATAAGAGCTCTCCCAGAGTACCTAGTTTCTATTCTCAGCATCCACATGGCAGCTCATGATTGTCTGTAACCCCAGTTCCAGGGAATCTCTCTTCTGGCCTCCTTGGGCACCAGGCTCACAAGTGGTGCTCAGGCATATATGGAGGCAAAACACTCATACACATAAAATAACAATAAAAATTAATTAAAAAATTAAAATACATTTATAAGTGGTGACAAAGCTCATTGGTAGACCTCTTGGCTAGCACACATGATACTCTGGGTTTACTTCTCAACACTGAAAAAAAAAGCTCCATAAATAATGTCAAATTGGGCCTTTCATTGAGAGCTAATTCAGGGGAAAGAGCAGTTAAGCATATCCATCTTAAAATTTCTTTCTAGATTTGTATGTACATGTACATGTATGGTTTCCATTTAAGTGACCACATATAAATAAGACACACCAAATGAATCTTGTGCCTATGAGATGCAATGATAAATACAACAATAATTTGTTATGCCATGCATTTAATTCTTGGTAATAATTAATTATATGTGGATATTCGGTATGTAGATTAAATTGTTTTAAGTCCTTAATAATATAAGGAGCCTTCTCATGATTTGTGTCATAAATAATGACTATCTCTGCATCACTATTTTCACTATCGTATGTTTTTGAAGTATCATCACTGCCATTATCTTGATAAGAATTGTACTGGTACTCTGGCTCACTGTACTTGTGATCTGTTTCATAAAAAGACTTGGGAGATGATTTCGTTTTCCTTGAAAGATTTCCAGGATGTTCCTTATTTGGCCCCAAAAGATCATTGAGAATTCCAGAAGTATTACAAATAAGGCATTTTTTTCTGATAACATTGGCAAACTTTGTCTGATAGATGCCTCCTGGGTAACATAGCCTTTCCTGTACTCATTGGCTTTTTCAGATCATGGGTTCCATGTGACTGATGTGTTTTCTTTACTCTGGATGGTTTGTTGGACAGGATTTGATTATGTGGGACTGATGGGTAAGATTGTGTGGCTAGCACATCTGAAGATTGCAGAATACCTAGCCAAGGTGGAATGACTTGCTTCTCTGAATTGGATGAACTGATTTGACTAGCTAACTTACAGGCATGGGTGATTTTATGTGGTTTTTTAAGGTTGTGTTTCTTATACGACTCTTCTAAGTAAGGTGACTTATGTAATCTTTGGGGGCTTCATGACTTGGTTGGCCTTTTCAAATCTAATTGCCCTTTTGACTTTTTTACAGTGCATGGTATGGATGACTTATCTGTACTTGAGTATCTCACTGGTCTTTGTGCATTGGATGGTATGACTGATTTTTCTAGACTTGAAGGCTGAATTTATTTTATTGCACTGCTTGTTGTAGATAGTTTTCCTTGGCAGGAGGGCCCAGTAATGGTGCAAGTTGCATTTCTTGATCTTCACTTAGCATATCAAGTTGAAAAGCTGATACATTGGATGATATAGCAGCCATATTTTCTTGGTTGAGCCTGAAATGCAGAAAACTTGGGGTGTCATAATTTAAAACAAAATCACTATTGCTATCATCAGAAAATACAATGCTAGCTTAGAATATGGATATTTTTTCCACAGCAAAGGCAAACACAGTAACTATTAGAGTATGCTGACACCTGTAACTTGTGTTACACATATGAATTCATGAATAATTTTCCTTCAAGAATATGTTTACTATTTCAAAGGCATCAGATAACTTATAGTCCACGTATGGGATGACACAAAGTTGTCAATAATAATAATGATGTGGTACACATGTATAACAGAATATTACCTAGACATAAAAAATGAAATTTGCAGGGGAAATGGATGGAGTTGTACATGAGTAACCCAATATAAAAAGGACAAATTCCGCTAGTTCTCTCTCATGTGAGGATCCTAGCTTTAGTACATTATATCTAGTGGAGTACCTGTGCAGACCAGGAAACAAAAAAGCAAATGTGATGTGTGCAGGGAGTTTGTGTGCCTTAGGGAGGGAGGGGAGTAGAACAGAGATATAAAGAAAGAGGGACTCTGAATGGAAATGTTTCGATAGAGAAGGAGGCAGAGAGAGGGGGAATTGGGGAGATGAAAGTGTAGGATGGAGGAGGATTAGCTGGTGTAAAGGGAGTATAAAGAACCTGGAAAGCTAGATATACCCACCTATGCAATAACAGCTTGACCGTTAGAGTAGCAGGGGCTAACTAACTGCTCTCTGAATGGGTTCTAGATTCTCTGTATGGGGGATAGGAAGGGGACCAGTAAGCTGGGCTAACAATTCAAGTAGAGGAGGTAGTAAGCCCACAGGAGGAGTGTACTTCTGATGGTTAACTAAACTGATAGAGCAGCAAACTGCTTTCCAAACACCTATGTGTTTATACTCACAGACAAAAGCAGCTTCAAACTTAATCAAAGAAGCCTCTCCTTGCAATGACCAGTGAAGAATGTAGAAAATAAGTCATGAATGTGAATCTAGCCCCAGACAAGTCACTTACACCACCACTTCTTAGAATCAGGGAACCTTGTGGAAGAGGTGGCCAGAAGTATTTACGAGCTGGAAGGTAAGGTGAAGGGCTAAGATGAAAGGCCATTCCCTACACTCGATGATGCAACTACTGTAATCCTTAACTCACGTAACTATAGTTACCTGCACTAAGACCATGCCAAACACTACCGTCTCATTGTCCATCCACATTCAGGTGATTCTGCAACAATCTATCTCCATTGATATATCTGGGCCCTCTTGATTGATCTCCAATGCATGAAATTCAGTAAGAGTGGGGACCGTCAACCCTTATGTACCCTTAATTTCATCCAAAAGTGCACAGAGTGACTTGATGTATGTCTTCTAAATGAGTTTAGGGTCTCAACTCTTAAGGGGAAAATGTTAGGTAGTTAAACAGATACTAGTTTTGGAGGCCATTGAAAAGGGACCCTTCCCTTCCATCATCCTCCTCTTCCAAAGTTTACTATACTGAAGACTTCCCCATGTCCCCCCTGAGGAGGATACAGATCCTGTCCAACAAAAGATACAAAAATGACAACTATTCTCTGTTTTCCCCCTGTATAATCAAAACAAAAGTCAGGAAATATTATTCATAGTCATGACATGCTTCTCTAGATTCCTGCCTTCCTTTCTCTATCAACCTCCAGTAAGGGAGCAGCCATGAAAAGATGTTTATTAATCACCTAAGATCCTTTAACTAGCTCACTGGTTACCCTGGGCAAGGACCAACTGTAAGCCATAAAAGGAATTTATTTGTTGATTTTTTTGGTTTTTTGTTGTTGTTGTTGTTGTTGTTTTGAGACAAGTTTCTATGTGTGTATCTCTAACTGTCCTGGATCTCACAGACATCTGCCTGCCTCTGCAAAGGTGTGCACCACCATCACCCTGCTGATTTCTTTTTTTCTTTTTTCTTTTTAGACAAGGTCACATTTTTTAGCCTTGGCTGGCCTGGAACTCACTATGTAGATCAGGCCACCGCCCTCCCAATTTTCTGTCCCATAACTACCCCAGATTGTAATCAGACAGTGAGCTCTTACTCTTTTAATTAAAAAAATTAATTTTATGTATATGGGTATTTTGCTTGCATGTATGTCTTTGTACCATGTAAGTGCTTGGTGCCTGTAGGGACCAGATGACAGTGGGTCCCCTAGACCTGGAGTTACACATGGTTGTGAGCTGCTGTGTAGGTGCTGAGAATCAAACAAACAGCCAGTGCTCTTAACTGCTAAGCCGTCTCTCCTTACAACAGAGACTTCTTCTGAAGAACTTCCTTTCCCCCAAATAAAAGCCTGTACTATTGAGGCTGGAGACATGGCTTAGAGATTAAGAGTACTTGCTGTTCTTGCATAGAACCTGGTTTTAGTTAACAGCACCCACACTGTGGCTCACAACAAGCCTTAACTCCATTTCCAAGGTATTTGATGCCTTCTTTTGGCCCTTGTGGGTCCTGCATGCACATGATGCACATTTGCATATATAGACAAATACCCACACATATAGAAGTAAATAGTTTTGAAAAGCTTGGATTAATTTTGAGTTGCTTGTCCCCTTGTATGTCTTTCTTTCTCATGGATCTTCACTTAAAACCCATGTAAAAAGCTGTGTATATTAGCACATGTCTGTGTCCCACGTGTGAGGGAGAGGTAGAGACAGGAAGATTGCTGGGACTTCCTGCCTGTGAACCTACATTTAGGTTTAGTGATACACCCTGTATCAGTGCTATAAGGCAGAAAATGATAGAGCAGGGCACACCTGACATCCTCTTTTTGTTTCTGCATGGGTACACACACCTGTGTACAAATACCTCATGCACACACCCACCCACATACATACGCACACACTTTTCATTCTTTAATGTGTGAAACTTACCCTCTTGGTGACGGGTACTTTTTACAAACAGTATGGAAAACCATAATGCAAAAAAAAATTAAATTCGGTGCTCCAACCAAAACTATACTTATGATATCAGATAGGTACTTCTTCAAGTTGTTCAGTTTTGATTGTGCCGAAGGACTGCTGTCTTCTGCAAAAAGATTATACCATCAGGAAATGTTAGGTAACCCAATTTTCTCCTACTTTGAGAGTTGTTTGCACTGTACATTGAAGTCAAATCTCTTTCTCAATGATTTTTTGAAAAATGTATTTATTTTATGTCTGTGAATTTGCCTATGTGTTTGAGTGTTTGCTTGGATGCATTTGTGTACACCATATGCATGCACGCCTGGAACCTGGAAGAGGTTAGAAGAGAGTGTCAGATAATCTGAAACTGTTGTTGCAAATGCTTGTAAACCACCATATGAGTGCCAGGAACTGAAATGAATCCTCCGTGAGAGAAGCAAGTGCTCTTAACAAGATGGCAAGAGCCATCTCCCTATCCTTCAGTGAGTTTTTTTTTTGAAGTTTAAGAAAGTTTCCATTATAATTTTCGTGTGTGTGTGTGTACAATTGTGTATAAATGGTTTTGTCTGTGTATGGAGAAGTGTATATTTCAATGCACATGTGGAGGTCAGAGGACAATCTTGGGTGTCATTCCCTGTCTTCCACCTTGCTTGAGATAGGGTCTCTTCTGTTGTTTATTACTGCACTGAAAGCCAGGCTAGCTGATTAATAAGTCTGCGAGGATTCTCCTGTGTGCCTCCTATCTCACTGTAAGGGACACTGGGATTATAGATAACTTGTCATTTTGCTCAGCTTTATGTGGGTTCTGGAGCTCTGAATTTAAGTCATTACACTTGTCCAGCGATTGCCTTACCCACTGAGCCCTCTAATGTAATTTTCTTTCCTTGAGCATATCCTGGCTATGAATGTCAAATGTGAGTAGTATCTCTAGTTAATCTGTGTCATTATCAGCATTACCTCTGAATCACAGGTGGTTATTGCGGTAACTAAGATTTCAAGTGTATGCTGCGCATTTGAGTGTTACTGTGTGAATGGATGTGATAGGAAACAGGACAGGATAACAACACATCATGGTCATACTCAATGGTATATTAGGAACAGCCACTTCAGAGGCTAAGAATGAAGGGTCATTTCAGGCCATGTACTTGAAATGAGCCTGAACAATACAGGAAGAACCTGACTCCAACAACCAAACCCAAATCAAAACAAACCCCTGATACTTAAGTCCCAAGGTAAATTTACTCACATGAGGTTGTCTAGTTTGGTTGGCAGACTGGGTGTTAAAGGGAAGTCAGAGAGAACTGTATTCTTTAGGTTTAGAATTTTTACATAGATCTTAAAATATCAGCTATTGTACTCAGAATTCTTAAAGACCTCATAATAGTAACACCATTATAACAGCATATTTCTTAATCTAGCATTCCTAATAACACAATAAATAATATAAGAGATAATACATTTTAAACATTAAGCTTAGGCACATACCTATAGTAGTGTTGGTAGATGAGTTATTAATTAGATTTCTATTTAGACAATTGATTGTCCAAATGGACAAGAAAAGGATGTAAATAAAAAACTGCATGGCCATAGTGTGGCCAGAATGTTTCTTTGGCTAAGGTTACTGCTGTATCTTATTTGCTTCAGGCTGGCCTTGGGGTTTGGACATCACTGTCATTTTGCATCAGACTCTGACAACATAATCTCACTGTGGAAAAGCAACAAATTTTGTGTTCAGATCTTATCAAGTGACTTTTAAAAGTTTGTATTTGTATTTTATGTCCATGAATGTTTTTTCTACGTGTGTCTGTGCACCATATTTGCATAGTACACACAGGACAAGAAGACAGTGCTCGATCCCCTGGAACTGGAGTGACATCAGATCTCCCAGAACTTGAGTGACAGTTGTTAGCTGCAATGTTGGTACTGCAAATTGAATACAGATCCCCTCCAAAAGCAGCCAGTGCTTTTAACCTTTGGAGTCATCGCTCCAGCCCCTCAAGTGACTTTTAGTCATTTTTCAATCAAATCTTCTAATTGAAACAAAATTAAAGGATTTTTTTTTTGAGACAGGGTTTCCCTGTGTAGCCCTGGCTGCCCTGGAACTCAGAGATCCACCTGCCTCTGCCTCCTGAATGCTGGGATTAAAGGCATGTGTCACCACAGTCCAGCAGATTAAAGGATTGTTAATCACAGATACTGTTAGGGTTTGAATGAGAATGACTACCATCGGCTTATATATTTAAATACTTGGGCTCCAGCTGGTGGAACTGTTTGGGAATGATTAGGAGCTAGGCCTTGTTGGAGGAGTTGTGTAGCTGGGTGGGCTTTGTGATTTCACTCATTCCCAGTGAGTTAACTTGCTCTCTCTGTCTGCCTTGGCTTGTGGATCCATTGTGAGCTCTCAGCCACTGCCTGTTTGTTATGCCTGCTGGCCTGTGCCTTGCCCTCTTCCATGGTAGTCATGGACTCTAACCTTTTGGAACTATGAGCCCCAAACTGAATGCTTTCTTTTCTTGCTGCCTTGGTCATGGTGTTTTGTCATGGTAATAGAAAAGTAACTAAGACAGGTGTTGTGATGATTAGTGTTAATTGTCAACAAGTTCTAGAATCATCTGGGAGATGGGCATGTCCATGAGAGGTAATACCTTGGTTATGTAAATTGATGTTGGAAGATACATTAATTGTGGTCAAGGCATTCCTTGGGCAAACGATCCTGGACTATATAAAGAGAAAGTGTACCGAGTACTAACATGCATGCATTTATCACTGTTTCCTGCCTGTAGATGTGGTGTGATCTCCTGCTTCAGATTCCTGCTGCTTTGACTTCCCTGCCATGATGGACTGTAACCTTGAACTGTGAGCCAAAATAAACTCTTTCTCCCTTCTATTGATTTTGTTAGAACATTTTATCACAGTAACAGGAAAAAGAAACTAAGACATTTATAAGTAAACTGCAAAAACTCTGGGTTTGGTGTCCCGGGTTTTGGCACCAAAATGTTAGCAAACTGCAAAAACTCTGGGTTTGGTGTCCCAGGTTTTGGCACCAAATGTTAGTAAACTACAAAAACTCTGGGTTTGGTGTCCCGGGTTTTGGCACCAAATGTAAGTAAATTGATGGCTGAAACTGCGAGGAGACAGTTCAGCCCTAGAGGGCGAGGTATCCTGGACACCTCAGAGCTACTCAGGACAAAAGCTCTGCCCTGAAGGTGTCCCGGACACCTGGAGCTGTTTATTTAGCACAGCTCTGACGGCTGAGACTGCAAAGAAACAGCCCAACCTTGGAAAGGAATGTTTTCTGACTTCTCGGGAGAGTCAGGCCTGGAACTGCTTCAGCAAGGAAGGGTATCCTGACTCTTTGGGAAGGTCAGGATATACCTGGTATGATGGTATGATGGAGGATGCTTTCCCCACAGGACACAGCAATCCTGCTCCTTTCCTGGAGAGCCACAATCTCTGGCTCAGTGTTACGAGCTCTTTCTCACTCAGTTCTGTTCAGCTCCCCCTTGCTCAGTCCACTATGGGACATCCCAGCAAGGTTCTTCTGTTCAGCTCCCCCTTGCTCAGTCCACTATGGGACGTCCCAGCAAAGTTCTTCTGTTCAGCTGTCAATGAAGGTCTTCACCCAATACTCTTTTGAGAAAGAGGTTTATTTGGGAAGGAGGAGTCCAGGAGAGTAGCTGCCTCTACCAGGGTGGAGAGAACAGCTCACAACTGACCGGGCAGGGTGGTTTATATAGGATGTCTAGGGGGTGGAGTCAACTGTGATTGGTTAGTTTATTTCCTGCCCAGGGACTGACCAGTTTTGTGAGCAAGGGGCAGAGATGGCCCTGATTTCAGGGCCAAACTGTGTTTCTTTCACTGGCCTTTATTGGCTTTCTGTCACTACCTCTAAAGCCAGTGAAAGAATTAAACATGAGAAAGAGGAACGAGTACCAGCCTCAGGCCCCCAAACCAGGTCCCCAAACCATTAGCCTCAGCAGAAATATTCTTGTCATATTTCTTGTGGCATCAGCAGAATAACCTTGTGACAGTGTCTGGGTCTAGCAGAACATCTTGTGGCTATTCTAGGAAGAAAAGCAGCCCCCATGGAAAGTCCCCATAGCTGTACTACCCCTCCCCGGTGCTGATTTTTAAACTAGCCAATTATGTATTGCCCTGAATGCTATGCTAATATTATGGTTTTCACCTTTAAAAGATGCCTGCAATTATTGTTCGGGGCTCCTCTCACTGAATTGTGTAGTGGGGTCCGTTTGCACAAACAATTAAAATAAAGCCTCATGTGATTGCATCAACTGGTCTGGAATCTGGGTTTCTGGGGCGCCCACCTGAGAGGATAGTGCCCTGAGTCTGGGGTCTATCAGTCAGGGCACATTTCTTTCACTGACTCTGATTCTAGGGGCCAAGAGTGTTATTTTGGTACTAGTCTCAGAGTCAGGGCATATTTCTTGGGTTCTGGGTTTGGGGATAAAGTGTTCACTTCTCTGGCTCAGGTCCCAAACACAGGCTGTGTTTCTTTCCCTGGTCCTGGGCCTGAGGGCCAAGATTCTACTGTCCTGCTCTGTGATTGGTTGATTTCACAAGTCAGTTGGCCAGGGGCAGAGATGGCTCTGATCTGAGCTAAACTGCGTTTCTCCCACTGGCCTTATCTGAGCCATCCTTTCCTATTTCTGGACTCCAGGGTCATGGTGGGTTTCTCTAGCCAGCCCCTTTTCCCTACTACATTTGTGAAACAGAATTTTGTTTGTTTGTTTGAGACAAGGTCTGTAGCTAGAAGTTTTCCTGTGTGCCGCCTGGTCCCACAGCTGCTTGGTCCCAAGTAAACACACAGAGGCTTATATTAATTATAAACTGTATGGCCTATGGCTCAGGCTCATTATTTACTAGCTCTTATAACTTAATTCAACCCATTTCTGTTAATCTATGTTTTGCCGTGTGGCTTCATGTTTTCTTACATCTTGCTTCTCCTGGTGCTGGCTCACAGCTTCTGCTGTGACTCCACCCTTCTTCACCCCCATCTTCAGTTTGAATGTACCACCTAACTTTAATCTGTCTTGCCATTGGCCAAACAGCTTTATTTATCAACCAATGAGAGCAACACATATTCATAGTGTACAGAAAGAAAAATGGATGAATTTGAGAAATGTTGAAGACTCTTGTTTTCCCTCTGACTACTATGGATTATGTAAAGGAGGAGTTGGAAGAGCTCAGGATTTGGATGTAGATAATTAGGTGATTATTAACCCCTCTTATGAAATAGAAGACACAGGAGAATGAGATTTGAGGAAAATGAGATTGGAAGAAGCGCTAAGCTCAATCTAGAGTTTTGTTGGAGATTCCCATGAGATACCAAATACAGAAGTCCATGAGCCAGTCAGGTCATCAGCCTTTGGAAAAGGACTTCCCAATACTCTTTATACTATTGGAAGGGTGGGAAGCCTATGACCTTTTCTCAGCTTAGTATTTTTAAATGGATCAAGTGAAATGTGAAATGAATCAGATTACAAAGAAAAGAAATTATACTGAGATACAATTATCAAATAGAGATATTATGATGTAAGAATATATGTAATTACTAATTTATTAAATGATCTGATGGTAAATCTAATAATGCCCATAAGCTGAAATAATGATAATTATCAATAATATTTTGATGTATCAGCAACAACCATGATACATGAAAATATTTGTGATTTCTATCAATGACAAAGTCATACATATTGGCTTGTTATCTATATTAATAATTGGAAGAAATATTAAATGTGCAATAGAGATTACTAAATATGTAAAGTTAACATTTTCAGCCTGGAGAGAGATGTCTCAATAAAGGGCTTGCAGCATAAGCATGAAGACCTCCCTTAGATCCCTAGCACCCCAGTAAGCAAAACCTGGAAATGGTGGATTTACAATCCCAATGTTGAAGAAGTGGGGACAAGTGGATCTCAGAGACTCACCGTCTAGCCAGCCTAGCCTAATTGGTGAGCTACAGGCCAATGAGAGACCCTGTTTCAACAAGCCAGGTAGATAGCACTTGAAGAAAGACAGCCGAGGTTTACCTCTGGTCTCCACATAAATGCTTATAATGTGCTCCTACCAACATGTACCTGTACACATACAAACACAGTCACAAAAATTATGGGTTTTGTTTGTTTGTTTTGGGTATTTCAAAATAGGGTTTCTATGTGTAGCCATGGCCATCCTGGAATTTGCTCTGTAGACCAGGGTGGCTTTGAACTCAGAGATCCAACTGCCTCTGCCTCTTGAGTGCTGGGATTAGAGGCATGCACCACCACTGACTAGCCAAAATTTATGTTTTTATCTACTTTTTGTTTGTTTGTTTTATTTTTTGTTTTTTGAGACAAGGTTTCTCTGTGTAGCCCTGGCTGTCCTTGAACCTGCTCTATAGATCGGGCTGACCTCTAACTCACAGAGATCCACTTGCCTCTGCCTCTTGAGTGATAGGATTAAAGGCATGCACCACCACCTTCTTTTAAAAATCTACTTTTATTTACATCCAAATTCTATTCATGGTTCTGTTTCAAAAACCCAATCTAAATGTTAATTCTAGTTAGTAGAAGCAGATATGAACAACCTAGGGAGAGAAGGTTAAGAAGAATGCCCAAGTATAGTAGAATATTATTTTAAGGTGTGTTACTTTTGTTTATGTTGCATTTGTTTAATTCTGTGAAGCTGTGTTATTGTGCCTGTGTAAAACACCTAATGGTTTAATAAAGAACTGGCCAATAGCAAGGCAGGAGAAAGGATAGGTGGGGCTGGCAGGCAGAGAGTATATGTAGAAGGAGAAAACTGGGAGGAGAGATCCAAATCTAGAAGGGGAAGCCAGAGAAAGAAGAGGACATCAGGGGCCAGCCACCCAGCTACACAGCAAGCCATGGAGTAAGAGTAAAATTTATAGAAGTAAGAGAACAGGAAAAGCCCAGAGGCAAAAGATAGGATAAGTTAAGAAAAGCTGGCAAGAAACAAGCTAAGCTAAGGCTGGGTATTCATAATTAAGAATAAGCCTCCATGTGTGATTTATTTGGGAGCTGGGTGGTGGGCCCACAAAAAACAGCAAAAACCTCCAACAATACCCAAGACCAAATTCAGAGGGATTCATATGTTTAGAATTTGGGTAAGAGTGGCTGATCCAGCAAAGCAAATGAAAGATGTTCAGTGGAACAATGGAGGCAGAAATCAGATCTCAATGGGTTGTGGAGTAATCAAGAGCTGATAAAGAGATATTAGCTTGTTTGTTACTTTTCTATTGCTGTGACAAAATGCCACAGCCAAAAGCAACTTATAGATGAATTTATTTTCAGTTCCAGTTCCAGAAGGAGAGGCCATAATGGCAGGGGGAAGCATGGAAGTAGGCAGCCGAAACAGGAATCTGAGAGACACATTTTAACTGCAAACATAAAGCAGAGAGAACAAACTGGAAGTAGGGCATGGTTATAAACTCTCGAACCCCACCTCTAACTGATGTACTTCCTCCAGAAAAACTTCACCCCATAAGGGTTCTGTAATATCATCCAAAAGGCACCATCCACTGGGGACCAAATGCTCTAATACCTTAGCCTGTGGAAGACATTTCTCATTTAAATCACTGTTGGTGTGCACCTATGTTTCCTAGTGGCTTTACCCAGCAGGACTGCATAAGAGGATGATTGAACCATGAGCCTGAGTACCAGCTGTTTGTAAGGGTCTACACTTGGCTGTATCTAGCAAGGGAGAGGTCCTTTTCCCCTCTCCTTGGCATTGCTATAAAAAGCCCTTTGAAATAAAGTTCTGGGCTGGTGGATAAGGATCCATGCCCACCCGAGGCTATCCTGCATTTCTATCTGTTTCTCTCCCCTCTTTACTTCTACCTAAGTCTCTTATCCCTCATTCCTCAAGAGTCCCTGGGGTAAGTAAATGTGGGAGTTGGTCTCCCACAAATCATCACAGCTGATATGTATCATTGCTTTCAAGTTTTACTGTAATCAGTGGCAAGATCAAATTGCTAGTTTGGACAGGGGCTGTCTTGATTGGTTTGAAATGCTGTGCCAAGGGGAAAGCACAGTCGGGCTTCCTAACTAGCAGATGTTTAGTGCTCAGCTATGGAGATTGGTTTCTAGTTTGCTTCTCTATTGCTGTGATAAAATACTGATCAGAAGAAATTCAGGGGAGGAAACAGTTTATTTGAGCTTAACAAGTTACACTCCGACAAAGCCAAGGCAGGAACTCAAGGTGGGAAACTGGAGGCAGGAACTGAAGCAAAGACCATGGAGGAATACTGCTTACTTGCTTGCTATCCATGGCTCATGAGCTTGCTCTTTCATATGACCTAAGACAGCAAGTGCAAGAAAGGCCATTATCATGTAAGCAGATAATGTACTCAGAAGATATAACCCTCCCACCCCCTAGCTATACTACTGCTAGATATTTACTTGAAGGATCCCAAGGTCAACATATTGCAGAGATATTTTCACAAAAATATTTATTGCAGCACTCTTCACAATAACTGTGTAATGGAACCAACCTTGGGATCCAACAACAGAGAAATGGACAAAGAAAATGTTATATATGCACACAGTGGAATTGTGCAATGGAAAAGTACAAATCATTTTTAAAGGAGGTAGGGCAGAGATCTGAGGACAGTGAGGAAGGCTGGGAACAGATGCTGTAGGGAATGGATAGACTAAAGAATCTATCAGATGTGATAGCAGTTGGGAATTGTGCCTTTCTCTGGATAATGAGAAAAATTATTTTCTTTAATGATAAAGCTATTTCTATGGTAGGTTCATTAAGTTAAGAAATTAATCATCATAATTAATCCTACTTGGGAAATAGATGTTAATTAGAATTGCTATATAAAACAGCATTCAATTTACTGAGGAGTTTTTCCTGACAACCACATTCGGTCAGTATATATGGACCAGCATATACTATTCAAAGAGTTGACTCATCTCAGGGCTCTGAGCCTAGGCTCCTAAAACAGAGACACCAGAAGATGCCTTGTTTAATCACATGTCCTGGTCTCTCTTTGTTTAGCCTATTTTTGCCTGTCCTGGCTTCTTTATCAGCATTCAGACAAGGGAGGTCTATATGTAAGACATTTCTCCTGGAGAGGTGTATATGCATTACAGACATGTGGCAATGGGAAAAGCATACTACATTCCTGTAAATGAATTTGCTCTTGTAGTTTTGTCTTGTATCACCAAGAATTGGCAGAATTCAATTCGAAAGTGGGGCTTCTTCTGTGTTATGGAGGCTTCAATGGTAGAGAGAATTGTGTGTGTGTGTGAAACATTAAAGAAAAGTACTTGTGTGCAAGTAGAACTGAGAATAACAGATTTGATTTCATTAAGGAGGTCTAGGGCCAGTTACATTGTAGGAACTGTACTGGAGCTGAGTTCTGGAAAACAAATAGACTCTGAAAAAGTGAAAGAGAAGTGTGTCTTAGTGAAGGAGGCAAGCACATGCGCAAAAGCGTGTGGTGGAGGAGGCAGTGGCACATTGGAAGAACCAAAGAATACATGTGCTTAAAAGAGAGAATGTGAGCTGCTTCTTCCTACTTCATAGGCCTGGCTCTTCCCTTCTCCATGCTGCCAAATAGACCTTATCCCGCCTTACCTCATAGGTAGCTGGAGTCCTCTGAGACCTCCCTTCCCTACCCATCAGGTAGCCTATGCTCCTTTACTTTCCATGCCATAGGCCATCTGGTGTTTTTTTGTTTTTCTTGTCTTCTGTGACCTCACTTCCCTGAGATACTAGGTGGACATTCCTCTGTCTCACTCTGTAGGCCTCCCAGCTTCTCTGGGATTTTGCTTCCACGTGTGGCCAAGCTGCTAGGCTCCTCTGGGATCTTTCATCTTTATACCTTAGACTAGATCTACTCCTTTCTATCCTACAAATTGCTTACTCCTCTGGTTTCTTACTTCCTAGTGTTCCCAGGTAGGCCTTGACCCTCCCAACACATTAGGCCTCCCTACTACACACCCAACTTCCCGAGATATATCCCTAATGACTAATTGGCTAGAACTTGCTAAGTACATTATTGTTTGTCTATCGCTGTGATAAAACACCATGGATCAAGGTAACATATAGAAGGAAAAGTTTAGTTAGAGCTTACATTTCCAGAGGGTAGGAATCTATCACCATCATTTGTGGGGAACCTGGCAGCAGGCAGGCAGTGCACTTAAGCAGAATCTTCTGAGAGCTCACATCCTGATCCACAAAGAGAAAACAGAGAGTTCACTGGGGATGGCAGGAAGCATTTGAAGCCTTTAAAGACCACCTCTGTGACATACGTCCTCCAACAGGCCATACCTTCTAATTTTTTCCCAAACAGTTCCACCAACTGATGACCAAGTATTTGAACATAAGAGAGCCATTCTCTTCAGTCCACCACATCAAAGTAGGACAACCAAATGTGGAGAGCCACACCAGAAATCAGCTTAGGAGAGGAACGGCAAGAGGTATGCTGATTTTGGACAGTGTCTCTTCCCATGAACCATAGCAGACTCCTAAAGATGACAAGGGATATAACCTGCAACTCTCATTACCAGTTCCACAAAGGAAAACAATATCTCAGCCATCTTAGAACTTAATCTCTCATGAACATTGTACATAACTACACTTAAGAAAAGTGATTTACAGTCAGGTGTGGTGGCTCATGCCTTTACTCCCAATGAGAATTATCTAGAAGATCTTCTAAACAAAGAATTCAAAAGAACAATTATACCTGTATTCAAATAATTCAAAGAAGATACAAACAAAAACGAAGAGGTGAGTAGAATGGGGACATAAATGCAAAGTATTAGATATAATTTAACAAAGAGAATTGATGAAGAAAATCCAATTGAAATGATGCTGGAAATGAAAAACTTGATGAACCAGATAAAAAAGCAATGAAAATCATCTCAACAGAATGGATCATGGAGAAGACCGAGTGTGAGGGACAGAAGAGTAGATGGACCGGATCACTCAGCAAAAGTCGTCACTGTTTCTTGTGCCTTTTCTTGGGCCCTTTCCCTTCTGTTTATTTGTTTTGCCCTACTCTAATATGATACTTTTTGTTTAATCTTACTATACATTTTGTCTTATTATTATCCCTTAGATGCCTGTGTGTTTTCTAATGAAAAATAGAAAGGGGGTGGATTCAGTTGGGAGATAAGCTGGCAACGAACTAGGAAGAGTAGAGGGAGGGAAAACCATAATCAGGATATATTATGTGAGGAAAAAAATCTATTTTCAATAAAGGAAAAAAAGATTGAAGGAGAAATAGAAACTTTCTATTAAAAGACCATCTAAGATTTGAACAACAACTTTCCGTAATAAAAGAAGATTAAAGGAATTCACGATTGCTAGGCCAGCTTTGGCTGGACTGGGATTAGATATGTAGACCAGGCTGGCTTTGAACTCACAGAGATTCCCCTGCCTCTGCCTCCCAAGTGGTGGGATTAAAGGCATGTGTCACCATGACCAAATGCGTGTGTGTGTGTGTGTGTTATTGGCCAGAGAGGCCCTAGAGGTGCCCAGTACAATACAGGCTATTGGCATTGCTTTAGATTGTTCATCAGAAGAACTAGATGGTAAGACCCCACTGATGAAGACACCATACATTTTGGTTGAAGAACACAGAAAATAAATCTTAAATTGATCAGGAAACTCCCTGGTGATTAGCTTTCATTGTGTTTGAACATACTTTGCAGGCTGCTGGGGAAAAAAACAGTATCAGTAGTCTTATTCAATGCTGGACCCTGTGTGCTACAATATTGGCCTTCTAGGCATGATGTGCCTACTGGTGCAATAGTGGCAAGACTTTATTGGGGTATCCTATAACTCTCTTAATTTGATTTCAGGTCTGTTCTATAGGAGGGATTCATGCTTGGTACTATAAACATGGTCAAAATACATGGCTAAGGAAGTCATAGGCCCTAGGCGAGAGCCTGTTGATGGTTTCCTAAATGGTCATATTATTAAACTGCCTTTTAGATATTTATGTTGATACCTATACATTAGGCTGCTCCAAACTTTAATCATAGGAGATTGCTATTGCAGTGGTGTTGTGTAGCAGTTTCCTTGGAGATTAAAACAGTCTATCCTGCAGAGATGCTCCTAGGAGGTGGTCAACTCAAAATAGCTCAGGAAGTCCCTAAAACTGACCAGAATTACTAGGCCCTGCCCTTTCAAGAGTAAACAATCAAGAGTGCTAAGAATTACTTTTAGATAAGCCAAGCTACAAAGACCCCAAGACCAGACCAGCTAGCTGCCTGGAAGAGGTTTAGACTATCTGAGTCACTTGGAAAGGACACTCTCCAACGTGTTGAGCTGCCTGCAGCCTGTGCTGTGTGCTCCAGGTTCCCAGCTTTGTGCTGGGGTGGATTTTGGTGATGCAACTGTCTTTGATTCATTTCTGTTCTTGTATGTAACTCCTCTTCCATATTCCTGTCAGTAACCCAAGTAAAATTCATTGGTTCACCAAATTGGACTTTGGTGGTATCTGTACTTTGGTCTTTGTGTGATCCCCATCTGGGATGAGTACACATGTATGTTGCATCTCCTCAGGAAATTTTTGTCACACAAGTGTGTACTAGTTAATGCAGAGACAATACCATTTAAAGTGCTGAGAATAAGTGGCTTTGAGTGCTCAGTCATAGATAACACTAACTCCCCTTCAATACCTAGGGAACATTGCAGAAGAAGAGATGGAAAAAATGTAAGAGCCCCAAGATGAGGAGGAGTGCTGTGAAATCCTGACCTTTGGACATTACATGGCTGTTGTGCACATTAACTCAGAGCATCATTAGTTATCAGTGCAAGAGATAGCTAGTTAAAAATTCCACCATGTTGCAAAAAGACACTTTCAAGGCCCACCCCTAGCTGAATGTGGCTGCTTAGGGGAGTGAGAGTCATTTTTGGGGGGAGGGGGTTGGCCACTGGAAGTTTGTTCATGCCCCGATGGATGACCCCACACTTATGTAGATTAGCAGTACTAATTGGATTCAGTGGGCTAAAATAAATGAATAAGTAATGAAGGACATGAAGTTGAGAAAGAGATGGTTTGGAGGTCATGGGGCAATTGGAGAGGGTATTAAGATATGGATATGATCAAGATACATTGTATATGTATATAAAATTTTCAAATTAATAAAAATTTTTAAAAATAATTAGGAAATGATGAATGAGCATGTCAAATGAATATAGGATACAAGTGGTATCCTATATTATCCACTTAGGGCCATTAGAACACAACAAAACTAAATATCCAGTGAAAATTGGACCCACTTTTATCTTGAAGCTTCAAACAATCCTTTTCCACAAATAACTTGTAAGTAAAAGTAGTAATTTTATTTTTGAATAAATTTGTCTTTTTTACAATTATTTTATTGTGTGTGTGTGTGTGTGTGTGTGTGTGTGTGTGTGTGTGTGTGTGTGTTGGGGGAGGTATGCATGCCATGAAGTATGGGTCAGAAATTGGTTCTCATCTTCTATCATATAGATTCAGGGATTAAGTTCTCAGGCTTGGCAGTTAGTACCTTGCTGAACCATCTTGCTGGCTTTCTAACCTACTTTTTCAACTTTACTGGTGACTGTAGAATGAAAGAATGTACCTGTTACCTGTTAATTAATTAATTCATATATTGAGACAGAGTCTCACTGTGTAGCCCTGGCTGATCTGGAACTGACTATGTAGACCAGGCTGACCTTGAAATCATAGAGATCTGCTTGCTTCTACTTTCTGAGTGCTGGGTTTAAAGCTGTGTACCACCATGCTCAGTTCTTTTTTTTTTTTTTTTAAATATTAAAGACAGTCTTTCAGAAATAACTTGGAAGCTGGGCAGTGGTGGCACATGCTTTAATCCCAGCACTCAGGGAGGCAGAGGCAGGCAGATCTCTGTGAGTTCCAGGACAGCCAAAGCTACACAGAGAAACCCTGTCTCAAAAAAAGAAAGAAAGGAAGGAAGGAAGGAAGGAAGAAAGAAAGGAAGGAAAGAAGGAAGGAAGGAAGAAAACTTCTAAATTAATTGGTATCCAAATATTTCACATTCACAAGGGATACAGAAACCATTTACTTTTTTACTTTAACATAGATTTATATTTCATCTGCAGGTTCACATAACTAGTTTTTAAAAATCACTCATTTCATACTCAGAAATTCTGGGATAAAGTTAAAAATTTTGATTAAACTTATGTATAAGTTTTTTTACATGCATAAGATGTATTTTATCTATGTTTTAGGGTTCTTTCCATTCTTTTTGAGAGATGTTATGATTCTGTAGCACAAGCTGGCCTGGAAATCACTTTGTAGTCCAGGCTGGCCTCAAATTCATGGTGATCCTCCTGTTTCAACCTCTTGAATGCTGGGATTACTTGCATGAGCCACCACATCTGTTAACAGATATATTTTATAACTCCAGGTTTTGCTTTATATTGTCTGTTGTTATTTTATTATTAACAGGGTTAGGGTTAGGCTCAGTGAGATGCTTTACTATAGCACAAAATTTAAGGAATGGCCTACAAACTGGTTTATCAAGATAAATGATGTTTTAATACAACACTGTAAAATGAAAATCAGTGCAAAAATTCCAGGAATATCAAAAAGTAAATAATAAATGCGTGTGTGTGTGTGTGTGTGTGTGTGTGTGTGTGTGTGTGTGTTCGTGAGGCCAGAAGAGGGCATAGGACCCCCTGGGGTTTGAGTTACAGGCAATTGTGAGCCACCGTATTGGTGCTGGGAACCAGACTTTGATTCTCTGGAAGAGCAGCAAGCACTCTTAACTGCTGAGCCATTTCTCCAGCACCATATCACACATTTTAAAGATGGACCCAAACTTGCACTTACCTTATCCCAGCCATACATCTTCAGTCTGCAGGGTATTTTTATTATAACAAGTAAAGGGACAGAGTTCAATGACCCAACTGGGTGTTTCTGAAAAGGCCCATGGCCCCCAGACACCTAGGAATCTTTCAAGGTCATCTGGCCCAGAGCACTGCTCTTGGGTCACCATTGAATGAATTTCAGCAAGGAATGCTGGCACAGATTTCTCTCCCTTGGCTCTTCAGAGTTGAGCATTTGCTGATATTCTGATTTCCTCTGTTATACCTGATGGTCTTGTTCTCAGTGTCTTGCCAGTACCTTTAGCCTGAAAATAATAGTACCTCTACCCTGAAAATTGATAATAATAATAATGTTAGTTTAAAAAGAGTTTTGATGAAAAAAATAAAACAAGGAAGTGTCACATAGCTAGAACACATGAGTTTCTATTAAGGAGCCTTAATAGAAATAGACTGTGGCTTAGGATAATGATTAAGAAAAACAATTGAGTCCAAGTAGCTCAGCTAGTTTAAATTCTTTTAATCTTAGTGTTGGGAGATGTGTTCACACGTTTCTGGATACATCATGTCTGAAGCAAGCTTTGAAAATAACCAAAGTTAGACTAAGATGTTTTGTCAAATAGCTTTGAGGTGAAAAACTCAAGAAGACAATCTAAAGTTTGAGAAAGGCACAGAGCTGAGTGAGGAACTCCTTCAGATAAGGGAACAAACAGAAAGCAGCCCAATTATTACCAGCTGATGCAATTTTCTTGCTAGGATTGGTTGGTGACCAAAGGTGGTGATTAATTCCTTATACTCATTTCTACCCTCAATCTCCTGATATGGAAAACCATTGATGAGTGGGTATGCACCCTAAAGGTTTAAAGTAGAGCTGGCTGATTCTGTTTCATCCATAAAAGTTTAGGTTTATGATTCCTTTAAGATTCCTTATAAGATTACCTTTCAAGATAAGTAACAAAGTAATTGGCCCTTTCTTCGTAACTGCAAAATGCAGCCTGCCAGTAAAAGTCCTGACTGAGAAGAATATCTTGCTTGCCCACATGGCTAGTCTATAACAGGTTGCTTGGGTATGAATGTATATGGATTCTTGGGATAATTTGTTTTTCACCTGTAATACGTAAAATGTTTAATCATATAAGGGATATGGAAAACTTGCTACTTTTTACTTGTATTCATTGTAATAACTCACTTGAGAAACAATGTAACCACTGTGTAATTTTTATTTTACAGAATTTGCATTTGAAAATTCTGAAATTACAAAATGCCTGAAAGATTTTGCTGGGGTATATAAGCTGTAAGGGAAAGAATACAGATAGAGTTAAAATGGGTTAGAAGGAAAACATTAAGAATGAGAGAGAAGGAAAATATCAGAGAGTTAGGAGAACATCCAGAGAGTAGAAGGAGAAGGAAAATATTCAGAGAGACAAAACAGCCATTTCTGCATAGTGATAAGAAAAGAGAATATAGAACACAGAATGAAGAACACAGAAGAATAAAGGAAACCATCAAGAGAGAGTGTGAGTGTCTTTTTCCCTAACCCCCTCAGATAGAAAACTCTAGCACTCACTGACTGTGGATTTCTCTTTGAGCCCTGTGTTGCTGGAGGCTGGTCCCCCAAGGCAGTGATGCCTATGTAGCCCAGGGTAGTCTCTTTCAACTTGCTTCCTACAGATTCCTTAGTATTGTGATTACAGGCATGAGTCACATAGTCATTTCCAATTTCCTGTGTCCCCTGTGTTCTTCTGACATTTTGAAAATTTCTTTAAATATG
The DNA here is from genome assembly GCF_949786415.1 of Peromyscus eremicus. NCBI lineage: Eukaryota > Metazoa > Chordata > Mammalia > Rodentia > Cricetidae > Peromyscus > Peromyscus eremicus. The sequence continues at coordinate 126,061,334 of NC_081420.1, forward strand.
TTTTACTCTCAGTCTACCAGTTGCCAGAAGTCTTCATTATTATTTTTCATTGCATTTGAAAATTCTGTAAGATATGTATCAATCTATTTTTTTTCTGGAAAAATACAATAGTGTAGTAATAACAAAATTTATAGACTCATTTCTACCATACTCTATTCTCATTCTAGAGATAACTCAAATGTTTGATGTACATCTCTTAGGTCACCTTTTAAAGATATTTATTTTGAATTATGTGTATGAGTGTGCGGGGGTATGTGCATGTGAGTGCAGGTGCCTGTGGAGGTCAGAGATATCAGATCCCTTGGAGCTGGAGTTACAAGTGGTTGTGAGCCACCCAGTACAGCTGCTGGGAAACAAACTCAGGACATTTGGAAGAGAAGCATGTGCTCTTAACATCTGTGCCAGCCCCCTCAAATCACTTTTGGCACTCTAACTAGCACATCTATGTACATGATGACCACACACGTGCTACACATAAATGGGTTATCTGTGCAGTATTATTTTCAGTATAGTTTTTACTGACAACTACTCATACTCTGATGGTCATAGCAGTATTTCTCATAACAGCCAAAAGGTTCAAAAACTCAAGTAAGTGTTCATCAGTGGTGAGATGAATAAATGAAATAGGTTACATTCATTCAATAGAACATTATCCAACCTTAAAGAGGAATGGAATTTCAATATACTTTATTTATGTTAATGAACCTTAAAGACATTATGCTAACAGAAAAGTAATATGTTGTAATTTCACTTATATCATATTCTTACAGTGGTTAAATTCACAGGGGCAGAAAGCAGAATGCTAGTAGCTAGGGACTTGGTAGTGTGAAGAACAGGAAATTATTTTTGAATGAGGACAGCATTTTACTTTGAGATCACAGAAATTTTCTGAAGATGGATATTGTGATGACATATGACATTTATGAGCTAGGTGACTTTTGGGGAAGTTGATGTTTCTGTATTTTATGTTGTCATATTTAAAGGTGGAAAAATAATAGAAGCTTCTACATGAAAACATAAGACTAAATTAAATAATTCATGTATGGCATTTAGCAAGATGCCATCACATGAGAAATGACGAAGAAACAGTAGCTTTGGGGCTGGGGATGTGGGTTAGACATAGAGCATTTGGCTAGTACGCACAAGACCATATAGATCACAAAAATAACTATTGTTGTTGGGTGTAGTGCTCATCTTAGAAAATCAGTGACATACTCCAGACTTTCTGGAGCTATCACATTAGAAAGGACAACAGGATGATGGGATGATTAAGTAGGCCTTCAGGTATCTATTTATGATCTTTATATAAGGAAATATAGCCACCAAACACCATCTATGACAACAAAAGCAGGAATCAGGGACTGAAAGGAACTTGAGGATGGGAGCCAGAAAAGATGACAAAAGAACCCAAGAAATAAAGTCAATGGTGGCCAATCGATTCTAGTATTAACCTTTATGAAACAAAAAGTTGAGCAATAGGAACCTAGAGATGCACAGCTGTAGGGAGCGAGTGAAGCCCTGAGTGAATGTATGTTGTTGACATGGGCATGGCCCATGTGATTTTTCCTTTCCATGGAACCATGTCTGTTGGTGTCCTACCACTAACATTATACAAACTAAGCAGATTGTATTGATATATATTTATATAATATGTGTACACACACACACACACACACACACACACACACACACACACACATAACAACAAGTAAAGACAAAGACCATGAATTTGAGAGAGACAAACATGGGTTGTACATGGATTGGAGGGAGGAAAGGGAAAGGGGAAATGATAGAGTTATACTTAATTTCCAAAAGTATTTCAAAAGGTGTACAAAACAAGATAAGAAGTATAAACACAGATGTTTACTATATGTCACACACTAAGGGCTTCATATGTATTAACTCAGTGCCCCTATGAGGTGTAAAGATTTTTCTTACCCCTATTTCCTTTTCTTGTACAGAGGTGTTCAAGCAACCTGGCCACATAGGTATGTAATGGCAAAACTTGGATTTTCATCCAGGTGTCCTGGCTCTGAGAACTCTATGTACTAACCACTCTCATATATTGACTCCAAAGTCATAATTTCTGAAAAAAAAATACATGCCAGAACATGACTGCTAAATTAATACAAGATTTTAGCAGTGAACATTTATTTTGAAAGTATAATGTTTAAAACAGCTAAAGCAGACTACGTAAGAATAATCTGTTTTTGCCTATCATGGTTCTAGCAAGAAAGGTCTCTGAAAAAGTGACTATGGAGGATGATGCTAAGGCATTGGTATAGAAATGGATGAACATTTAAGTTGACTTTTGTATAGTCTGTTTCATTTAGCCAAATGTTCTGAATTAGAATAACAAAGGGCATTATAGTCTACACTTGAAAAGTTTTAAAAATATGTATTTTATTATTTTTAATTATGTGTGTGTTTGTGAGTACAGGTACCTGAGGAGGCCAGCAGAGAGCATGAGGTCACCTAGGCTTGAATTACAAGCAGTTTTGAACTGCTTGATGTAGGTTCTGTGAACCTAGCTTGGGTCCTCTGCTCCTTTGCAAAAGTAGTATGTGATCTTAACCACTGAGGTTGAAAGCAGAATCAAATAAAGAAACATGGTTAGACATGGTGGCACACACCTTTAATCCCAGCTCTTGGGCAGCAGAGGCAGGCAGATCTCTGTGAGTTTGAGGCCAGCCTGGTCTACAACAGAGAGAATTTCAGTCCTGCCAGGACTACATAGTGAGACCCTGTCTCATAAAAACAAAACCAAAAGAAAGAAAAAAATCAGTTTAGACCTGGAAAATTGTATATTATTTCCACATTAGTATGCTACACATTTTTACTGTAAGTTAAAACATACTTAGAACAAGAAATAATCAGTCAGCAGAAAAACCTATTTATTTATTTATTTATTTATTTATTTATTTATTTATTTATTTATTTATTTATAGGCAGGGTTTCACTGTGTAACTCTGGCAGGCATGGAACTTGCTATGCAGATCAGACTGTTCCTGAACTTAACAGAAATCTGTATATTTCTACCCTCCAATGCTGGGATGAAAGGTGAGCACAAAAACTCTGGGCAAACGTGTTTCTAATTTTAGAATTCTGTATGATTGGGAACTCCTGGGTATCAGATAACAATGGCAGTCATGTGGGTCTACAAAATCTTCCAATATTCCCTCCAAAACTAATGCAGAGCAACCAGAAGAGAAAAATAAAACTACAGAAAGTCATGCCCTTACAATAATTTGAAGAGAGAGAATAGCCCAACTTCAAAATAAATCTGAGTAAAAGGAGAAATAAATACCAAATTTAATGTGTTATTGCTCATATTCCTCCATTCCTCTCACTTGCCTTTTTACAAGGCTTTGTGGGGAAGGGAAAACAGAAGAGAAATAATAAACATCTAATGGACCCATTACTAGAAAGTTATAAAGCTCATCCTAATTTTAAAAAATCTAAATGGGGTTGGGGATTTAGCTCAGTGGTAGAGCGCTTGCCTAGCAAGTGCAAGGCCCTGGGTTCGGTCCTCAGCTCTGGAAAAAAAAAATCTAAATGAATCTGTGCGTGCGTGCGTGCGTGCGTGCGTGCGTGCGTGTGTGTGTGTGTGTGTGTGTGTGTAGATGGACTTTCTTTTCTGCCACTAGCCCCAAATAATGACACAGAGCCTTCTTATTAATTATGAAAGCTCAGCCTATAGTTCAAGCTTGTTCCTATCTAGCTCTTATAGCTTAAATTAACCCATTTCTATTAATCTACATTCTATCACATGGTGTTACCTCTCTTCTATCTTGCAGCTCCTCTTTCTCTCTTTCTGCTGACATTTCCTGTGTGCCTAGATTCTCCTCCTCTTCCTTTCTCTCTCTGGAAATCCTGCATATACCTCCTGTCTAGCTATTGGCTGCTTTTTATTACACCAATCATAGCAAATACGTCTTCACACAGTGTATAGATATCCCACATTTTTTTGTGTGTGTGTGTATGAAAGAGATTTAAAAGCACATGTAATTTGAAGGTGCAATGTTTGAAATAGATAGTTTATGAGAAAGAAAAAGTAAAATCAATGGAGAAGCTGTTTTGGCAAATCAGTGTTGGTTGTGGGGAGCCAAAATTTGTGTCCAAATCAAGAAAAGAGATATGGACACGTGGTTTGGGGATCTGGCTCAGTGACAGAGCAGTTCCCTAGTGTGTGTGAATCTGGATTAAACCCTCAGTGCTTTGGGGAGAGAGGAAAGGAAAGAGGAACACAATACAAAAGAACACACAGACTTAAGAAAAGCAAAAAATAAGACAAACAGGAAGAGAAAGAAGTAATTAAGAGCCAAAAAACTTACATTTTTGGTTGTGAGCCTTTAATGGTTGAGCCATCCCTCATCAGGGAGATGCAAATCAAAACGACTCTGAGATACTATCTTACAGATACTGATACATCTGTCAGAATGGCTAAGATCAAAAACACTGAAGACAGCTTATGCTGGAGAGGATGTGGAGCACAGGAACACTCCTCCACTGTTGGTGGGAGTGTAAACTTGTACAGTCACTTTGGAAATCAATATGGTGCTTTCTTAGAAAATTGGGAATCAACCTCCCTCAAGACCCAGCTATACCACTCTTGGGCATATACCCAAGGAATGCTCAATCATACCACAGGGACACATGCTCAACTATGTTCATAGCAGCATTATTTGTAATAGCCAGAACATGGAAACAACCTAGATGCCCTTCAACTGAAGAATGGATAAAGAAAACGTAGTACATATACACAATGGAGTACTACTCAGCAGAGAAAAACAATGACATCATGATGTTTGCAGGCAAATGGATGGAACTAGAAAATATCATCCTGAGTGAGATAACCAAGACTCAGAAAGACAAACATGGTATGTACCCACTTATAAGTGGATACTAGATGTAAAGCAAAGGATAACCAGACTACAACTCACAACTGCAGGGAGGCTACCTAGTAAAGAGGACCCTAAGAAAGACACACGGATTGCCCAGCGACAGAGAAATGGATGAGATCTACATGAGCAAACTGGGGGTAAGGGGGGGCGGGTAATGGAGGGCAAGGGTGGGGGAAAGAGAGCCTAGGGGAGCGGGAGATCCCAGCTGGATCAGGAACAGAGTGGGAGAACAAGGAAAGAGATACCATGATGAATGAAGACCCCACGGGAATAGGAAGAAGCAGATTGCTAGGGAGGTCCCCAGAAATCTACAAAGATACCTCCACAATAGACTACTGGCAATGGTCGAGAGAGTGTCTGAGCTGACCTACTCTAGTGATCAGATGGCTGAACACCCTAACTGTCATGATAGAATTCTCATTCAGTGACTGATGGAAGCAGATGCAGAGATCCATGGCCAAGCCCCAGGTGGAGCTCCAGGAGTGCAATCGGCGAGAGAGAGGAGGGATTATATGAGCAAGAGATACTGAGACCATGATGGAAAAAGCACAGGGACAAATAGCCAAACTAGTGGAAATGCATGAACTGTGAACCAGTAGCTGAGGAGCCCCCATGGAACTGGGCTAGGTCCTCTGGATAAGTGAGACAGTTGATAACTTGAACTGTTTCGGAGGACCCCAGGGACCTGTCCTTGGTGTATGAGCTGGCTTTTTGGAACCTAGGGCCTATGCTGAGACACTTTGTTCAGCCTTGGTGTAGGGAGGAGGGGACTGGACCTGCCTCAACTGAATCTACCAGGCTGGGCTGACTCCCCAGGGGAGACCTTGCCATGGAGGAGGTGGGAATGGGGGTGGTTTAGAGGGGAAAGCTGGGGGGTGGGAGGAGGGAGGACAGGGGAATCTGTGGCTGATATATAAAATTAAATTAATTATAAAATAAAAATATTTTTAAAAGAGCCGAAGAACAATTGATAAAATGAAACAAAAATTAGTATGTATGTTGAAAATATTAATAAAACTTATTAACTTCTGGCTAAAAAACAGAGGAGACTAGGTATCTGGACTTGACTGTACTGACAGAGGAGGGAGCCATTAAAGTAGGAATCTTGAAGAATAACATTACCACAAAATGAACAACAAAAATGACTATCAGACTCATATAGAATATTGCTGAGAGGTAACTGTTGTAGCACCAGATACTTAAAATAGAAAAGAGGAAAGAACTCAATGGTTTGATTGCCTCAGAAAATGAAACACTGTCCTTTAACAGATAGGAATGAAGCAACAAAGTGATATTCTGCTCTACTCATAGCTCAGCCATCGCTGGAGAAGCTTCCTCCTACAACAGATGGGGATGAATACAGCTGGACAAGGTGCAGGGTGTGAGAGACTTTGTAACAGCTGGTCCTAAATGGAATGCCTCTATCAATTTCTTCCCCGCAAGGCTCAGGGAACCCTATGGAAGAAGAGGCAGAAAAATTGTAAGAGCCAAAGGGGATGGAGGACACCAAGGAAACAAGGCAGGATTGATGCGTGTGTGAACTCAGAGTGTGTGGCAGAAGGCACAGGATCTGCTCAGGTCTTCACCTGGTGGGTCGCAACTCTGAGAGGGGAAATAGGCACAAGCCCCCATCCCTAACCCAGAATCTATCTCCAACCAATAACTGCTCACAAATGAAAATTTAGTTTTCTCCAAGGGAGTCTCACTGGGGAAACAAACCACTCTTAAGGGGAGGTCCCATGTCCAACACAAAACGAACTTAATTGTATTTTTTCTTACCCTATAGGTCTTTTGCTTATATATTATTGTTTCTGATTTTGTGTTTTTAGGGGATTTCTGTGTGTGCCAATGTGTGTGTCTCCATGTGTATCTGTGTTTCTTGTACTTTTTCTTTGGCTCTTTGTTTTTCTGTTCATTTGTTTGTTTTGTCCTGATCAGGTTTATTTGTTTTTATTTAATCTTATTTTATTTCCTCCCTCCCTCCCTCTCTCCCTCTCCTCTTTCTTTCTTTCTTTCTTTCTTTCTTTCTTTCTTTCTTTCTTTCTTTCTTTCCTTCTTTCTTTCAGATGCTTGTTTGTTTTCTAATGAGGAAGAGCAAGAAAGAATGTAGATTTGGAGAGGTGGGGAGGATCTGGAAAGAGTTGGAAGAGGGCGACCATAATCAGAATATATTGTATGAAAGAAAATCTGCTTTCAATAAAAAAAAAAAACAAAGTTAAAAAACCCTAACTATTTCAAGGCACATTTAATTTAATTTCAATAGATCAATATGAAAGCTACTCCCCATGGAACACCAAAGACAATGCTGTTTACCATGTGCCTACTGAATGAGATGGTTTATTGAATAATGGAATGAGTCTCATCACAACCAATACCTTACACAATCTAGTTGTGAAATGGATGCTTAAAATGCTCTAAACAGTTTAAACCTGAAGTTTAAGACCACACCTTCACATTATCACATTCCTCAGTTACAGTTACTTACAGTTTCCACAAGCATTCAAAGAACAACATGATTTATATGAACCCCATGGATTTAAGGCTCCATTATGTAATATAGAGCTCAGAGCTAAATGCAGAAATAGATCTGCTACTTGTACTACTGGTAGCTATAACTTGATTGTCTCATGACTATTAGAAGCTGGTTGTAAATGTACATGTAAACCCTTTAAAAGCAAAATTCACCTCATTTGAGTTTTGACCCAGTAGTCAACAGTCAGTCCACAGTCTTTTTTTCTTTTTCTTTTCTTTCTTTTTTTTTTTGGTTTTTCGAGACAGGGTTTCTCTGTGTAGCTTTGCGCCTTTCCTGGAACTCACTTTGGAGACCAGGCTGGCCTCGAACTCACAAAGATCCGCCTGCCTCTGCCTCCCGAGTGCTGGGATTAAAGGCGTGCGCCACCACCGCCCGGCCAGTCCACAGTCTTATTGGCATAACTGATGTGCACTATCTCCAAGTCACTATGCTCAAGGTTAAGAGCAGTGAATTTTCCATTTTTACATTTTACTGGAATTTTACATGCTTAATTCATGATTTAACATCTCTAGATTTTCAATCCTCCAAACTGAAGACACGGTGTGCCATACATGTAAGAATTCTTTTTCTCCCTCTGTTATCTTCAGAAACATTTCTCAAGGAGGGAGTTTTTCAAAGGTGGACTCTTCTCCATCTGAAACAGGGGGAAGAGAAAGAAGCTGAAATGTAAGGTTAATCTGGGAAGTTTTACATTAGCCGATATAATCTGGCAGTATAAGAATGTGGCTTTTTTAGCTCTAAAAGTCTGAGTCTTGGTGTTGAAATGAGTCTTTGGCTGTCCCACCACAGCTTTCTCCATGTGGGATTTTCAGGGCAGCCAAGGCTGGGAGTATGATTTGCTTACCTATCAGGTAGAAACAAACTTTCAGGCACTCAGGTCATTTTAGGCTTCTTCGAGTTTGTCTTTAGCCTGTTGCACTTGACCTTTTATTTTTAGGAAAAACAAGCTGATCACTGGGCATACCATCTGTGATTTCAGTGGGGCCACACTTGGCTGCTGGATTTGCTTGAGGTACTAGATTTGAGAGGTACACTCCTATGCCTCCTCTTCCTTGGTTGCTAGTCACACAATAAGAATGTTTTCCCTGTGTAAGACTCCTGCTGTTGCTGTTTTGGTTTTTCTTCAGATTCCTTTAAGCCAGTCACATCATTTGAGTGGACATCATTTCATGATGTTTCCATCTTAGAATTAACTCATCTCATGCCATAACTTTGAACTCTGTTTCACTTAGATGGACCTTTTTGGGAAGTTCTTCATTGGTCACCTTGAACTCTTTCCAGCCCAGGATTGCTTGGGGACTGTCAGTCACATAGGTGGAGGACACTCAGCCACTGTCCCTCCCTCTCTCCTGCCACAGCGGCCCTGGTGCTGGTCTTTACTTGCAGGTCTTACAGACATACCTAGAGCCACACAATTTTAAGGATGAGGTTTTTGAATTTGTTTGATTTCTGGAATTGGCTCTCTAGCCTCAGTAGATCTAAAGATGCTGGGACTGGAAGAAGGACTTAGTGATAAAATGCCAGCTTAGTAGATATGAGACTCTTCATTTTATCTTGTAATATCATCACCAAAAAAACAAACAACAAAGCTAAACAAAAACACCAAACAAATCCATTTATTAAAAAGCAAAGATAGCTTCACATGGTGGTGCACACCTGTAGTCCTAGTACTCAGGAAACTGAGGCAGGAAGGATAGGGTTTAGCTAAAGCCCAGCATCGACTACATGGTAAGTTCCAGGCCACACAGGTCTACATAGAGGGATCTCATCTCAAAAAGCCAACAATCAATAGGAAAGGAAGAAAGAAGTTAATCAGGTATGAAGATGTTTTTTTAACATTTTTGGAAATTTAATGATTATATCGATTATATATTATAATGATTATATTATATATTTTAATTTTCCTGGACAAAATGGTAAAAGGTAACAAAACTTCAGGGGCTTGGGTTCTTAGCTAAAGTATCAATAATAACCTAAAAGCTTCTGTGTGCCCTGAAGAAGAGCCTTATACCCAATAGTCCCTCAATGACTCAACTTTTTCCCAATAGACTCCCCCCCTTAAAGGTTCTGTGAACTCCAAATAGTGTCATAGCCTGAAGATCAAACCTTCTGAACAAGGTTCTTTAGAGCACATTCCAGATCAAAACCATAATGCTCCCTAAAAGAAGAAAAAGTCAGTTTTCCTCCCAGGATCCCAAGTGACCTATTCTCTTCCATAGCCATCAGACCTATACACCAAACGTTTCTAGTTCTCCACCTGCAGACCCATGTCAAGGTAGAGTCCCCTCCCCCTCTTTTTAAAAAAAAATTTCTGGGATCACATGACTATGTCTGATCAATGAGCTTTCAGTGGAAATGAATTCTATGATGTAATGGCCAGTGCAGATGTCTCTAATGCCGCACTGCCCAGACAGTGACCACTGGCTACATGAGGTTATTAGTCTTACATGTATTTTAACACTTGGGCTCTAGAGATAAGTCAGTTGGTAAAGTAACTTGTCTTGTGAGCACAAGGACCTGAGTTCAATTCCCACAGCAGCGCTCACCTGTAATCCCAGCTGAGAGTTGTGGTGGGGGAGGGGAGTTGGGGGGTGGGGGCCCATGTTTGCAGACAGGCAGGTTCTCAGGGCTCAATGGCCACTCAGTCTTGTCTACTCAGGGAGTTCCAGGCCAGTGAGAGACTATGTCTCAAAGAAATGAAGTAAATGGTAACTGAGAAACAGCACCCAAGGCTGACCTCCACATGTATGCTTAACATGTGGATATACTCATGTGAACACACATGTCTTAGTTAGGGTGACTGTTGCAGTGAGGAAACACCATGACCAAAAGCAACTTGGGGGAGGAAAGGGCTTATTTGGCTTATGCTTCCACATCACTGTTCATCATCAAAGGAAGTCAGGGCCCGAACTCAAACAGGGCAGGAACCTGGAGGCAGGAGCTGATGCAGAGGCCATGGAGGGGTACTGCTTACTGGTTTGTTCATCGTGGCTTACTCAGCCTGCTTTCTTATAGAACCCAGGACTACCAGCCCAGGGATGGCGCCACCCACGATGGACTGGGCCCTCCCCCATCAATCACTAATTAAGAAAATGTTCTACAGGCTTGTGTATGGTCTGATTTTAAGGAGACATTTCCTTAACTGAGGTTCCCTCCTCTCAGATGACTTTAGTTTGTGTCAATTTGACATAAAATTTAGCCAGGACACTCACATATGCATTCACATGCATACAAACAAAAATAAACCAAATTTAAAATGTGAGTTTTATTGTTTTGTTTTGTTTTGGCTTTTGTTTGTTTGTTTATATTTGTGGCAGGATCTCACTATGTAACCCTGATGAGCCTGAAACTCACTGTGTAGACCAGGCCAGCCTAGAACTCACAGAGGTCTGCCTGCATCTGCCTCCCAAGTGCTGGGGTTAAAGGCATGTACCACCATGCCTGGCTTAAAATGTGTTGTTAGTTTAAAAAAATATATATTTGTCCGGGCAACACCAATAGCCATGTTGGTGTGGAAGGGGAAGTTCATGAAGCCTTAACCCTAGACAAAGAACTACAGACTGCTTAGGAATGCTGAGAGCAGGAAAAACAGTCTCCCCAAGGGAAGAGAACACAATTTGTTATCCATTCCCAAGTGGTCAGCCCTGAAAACTTATACATACAAGAGATATTACACAGACTGAACAGGTTGTGTTTACATATGTAGATATATTTAGGAACACATATGTATATATACACACATATATATGTAACAACAATTAAAGAAAAAGAGGCCATCTATTTGAAAGAGAGCAAAGAGGGGTACATGGGAAGATTTGAATGGAGGAAAGGGAAGGGAGAAATGATGTAATTATAGTATAATCTCAAAAAATGTTTAAGAAAAGAAAAAGCAAAATGACTGACATTTATTTTTTATCTTTTTTTACTTTTTTAATTAAGAAAATATTTTTATTCATTTTATACACCAATCAAAGATTACCCTCTTCCCTCCTCCTGCTCTCCCAGGCTCCCCCTCCCAATCCACCCCTTACTCCCCCCAACTCACCTACTCCCCCCTCACAAGAAGGCAAGGCCTCCCATGGGGAGGCACATCCAGTAGAGGCAAGTCCAAGCCCCTCCCCCTGCCTCAAGGCTGCAGGAGTTGTCCCATCATAGGTAGTAGGCTCCAAAAAGCCCACTCATGCACCAGAGATGGATCCTGATCCTACGGGGGGGGGGGGCAAGCAAATCAAGCTACACAGTTGTCTCGCCATGCAGAGGGCCTAGTCCAGTTCCGTGCAGGCTCCACAGCCATTGATCCAACTTTCATGAGTTTCCACTAGTTTGGTTTAGTTGTCTCTGCAGGTTTCCCCATCATAATCCTGATGCACTTGCTCATAGAATCCCTCCTCTCTCTATTTGACTGGACTCCTGGAGCTCCGCCTGGTGATTGGCTGTGGATCTATGCATCTGCTTCCATCAGTCACTGGAGAAAAGTTCTGTGATGACAGTTAGGGTATTCACTGATCTGATCACTGGGGTAAGCCAGTTCAGTTCAGGCACCCTCTCCACTATTGCTAGTAGTCCAAGCTGGTGGGTCATCCTTGGGGATTCCTGGCAACTTACCTAGCAACGGGTTTCTCTCTATCCCCATGATGCCTCCCACTATCATGGTATCTCTTTCATTGTTTTCCCAATCCACCCCTGTTCCAGCTTGACCATCCCATTCCCTTACCTACCCTTACCCCTATCCCCTACCCTCTATTGCCCACCCAACCTACAGAATGGGAAAAGATCTTCACCAACCCCACATCTGACAAAGGTCTGATCTCCAAAATATATAAAGAACTCAAGAAACTAGACATCAAAATAATGAACAATCCAATTAAAAAAAATGGGCTACAGAGATAAACAGAGAATTCTCAAAGGAAGAATTTAAAATGGCCAAAAGACATTTAAGGAATGTCTTAGCATCCTTAGTCATCAGGGAGATGCAAATCAAATGACTTTGAGATACCATCTTATACCTGTCAGAATGGCTAAGATTAAAAACACTGAAGACAGCTTATGTTGGATAGAATGTGGAACAAGGGGAACACTCATACACTGTTGGTGGGAGTGCAAACTTGTACAGTCACTAATTGGGAATCAATCTTCCTCAAGACCCAGCTATACCACTCTTGGTCATATACCGAAGGAATACTCAATCATACCACAGGGACACATGCTCAACTATGTTCATAGCAGCACTATTTGTAATAGCCAGAACATGGAAACAACCTAGATGCCCTTCAACTGAAGAATGGATAAAGAAAATGTGGTACATACACAATGGAGTACTACTCAGCAGAGAAAAACAATGACATCATGATGTTTGCAGGCAAATGGATGGAACTAGAAAATATCCTGAGTGAGGTAACCCAGACTCAGAAAGACAAACATGGTATGTACCCAGTCATAAGTGGATACTAGATGTAAAGCAAAGGATAACCAGACAACAACCCACAACTCCAGAGAAGCTAACTAACAAGGAAGACCCAAAGAGGGATGCATCATGGATTGCCCTGGGAAGGGAAAATAGATGAGATCTCCATGAGTAAACTGGGGATGATTGACATTTATTTTTAAATTACATGTAAGTACGTCTGTGAGTTAGCATGTGCACATGAGTGCAGTACCAGTGGAGGCCAAAAGAGGGCATCGGCTCTCCTGGAGCTGGCATCACAGGCTGCTGTGGTCTGCCCTGTGTGGGTATTGGAACTGGACTCAGATCCTCTGCAAGAGCAGGAAGCACTCCTAACCACTGGGCATCTCTCCAGCCCTAATGTGTTTTTCAGTCATAAAAGTCACATCTCAGGGTTGGAAAGATGGCTCAATGGTTAAGTGCACTGGCTGCTCTTCCAGAGGACCTGAGTTCAATTCCCAACACCCACATGGCACCTCACAACTGTCTGTGACTCCAGTTCCAGGGGATTCAACATGCTCACACAGATGTGCATGCATGTCAAGCCAATGCACATAAAATAAAAATAAATAAATCATTAAAAAAGTCACATTTCTACTCAAAACCCACATGTGACTAAATAAGTAAATAAATAAATAAGAAGAAAATATTTTTTTAAAGGCCAGAGAGGTGGCTCAGCAGATAAAGGTGTTTTCTGTCAGGCCTCATGATCTAGTTCAATTCCTGGTATCCACATGTAAAGAAAGAACCAACTCAAGCCTCAAGTTGTCCTATGACCTACACATACACACACCCCCCCCACACACACACACGCACACACACACACGTGCACACAGCCCCCACCCCTGCCACATATAATTAAACATCATTTATGTATTTCTTAAAAAGAACTTTTAAAACACACCCACGTGTCTTATAGGTGTGTTTTAAAGTAGCTGCTTATAGGACTACACAGGTAAGGTGCGTTATTCTGGAACATTCTCTTGAACAGCAAGCTCCCCCTGGAGCAAGCATTTTTACTGCATAGGAAATGCAGCAAAGCTCCAGATGGCAAGGGATCCTTCAGACTGCCTCTATGTGTAAATGCCATGGAGAGGTCCCTGTTGACTCTGAAGGATGTGTTGGGACGTGTTGGGATGTGTTGGGTAAGTGAGAAGACAGCTTCCATAGTGTCAGACCCACAAAAACTTCAAGTCTGTCACACAGGCTTCATCTGCAGTGTGCCCACTGAAGACCTCAGACCTTCCTACACCATCTGCTGTGATTTGGACAGCAGAGTTCAAGTTTGATCTCTGAGATCAGTATGTAGGGGGTGATGGGAAAGCAGAGCTTAGCTGGGGTTCTTTGGGGGTCACTGTCCTTGAAAGGAACTAAGGTAGGACTCATGGGATGCTGGTGAGGTCTTACCAGTATAGACTGTAAAAGAATAAGCCTGGTGGATGGAGAGATGGCTCAGTGCTTAAAAGCACTGGCTGCTTTTGGAGAAAACCTGAATTCAGTTCCCAGCACTCTGGGTGGCTCATAACCACATAAAAACTCCAGCTCCAGGGGATCTGATGACTTCTTCTGGCTTCCACCAGCACTGAGCCCATATGGACCTAGAATGGTTGAACCTAGAAGTCTGGCTTAGTCCCCAGGGGGCACTATTGGGAAGTATGGGAGCCTCCAGAGGTGAGGCCAGGAGGAAAATGGGTTATGGGGAATTCCTTTTTCAGGGTTCAAAGCTTTGGAGAGCTTGATTGCTGCATGGACCTTCCAAAGCCCGAGACACAGGAAACTTTGGCTTATCTCATGTATTATATCAACCTGGGCTGGCGAACACACCTGCCTTGGGAGTCTTGTTATGCATGGAAAACTAAGTCTGCATCTATATATAAATAGCTGTGAATGCTACTCTGAGGCCAATTTCTTAAATCAGTTGTACAGTCTTCAAAATGGTGATTGACAAGGGGCTGCTATGCCTGGTTGATTCTCCTCTCTCCCCCCCTCCTCCCCGCCTTTCACAGTGCTCAGGCTGGAGCCAGGGTCTTGCGTATTCCAGAGAAGCACTCCATTGCCAGCACACCTTCGACAGCACAGCATTTTTAGCTGGAATTCCTGCACTGCAGCTCAGTGTGGTCCCACCCCTAAGAGATGAGGGAGCCAGCTGGCATGGGGGGGTGCTACCCGGGTCTGCGTCCTGTGCAAAGTAGACTTCTTAAAACCTGGACATAGTTTAGGCAAAGGAGAAAAGCTGACATGGAAGTTTGTCCAGGTGGTGACAACTGTGTTTGGCCACTAAGTCACAAATGTCAGTCGCTCTAAGTGTTTCACAGATACCAACTTGCTGAACCTCCCAGGGTCTGAGGCTGAAATAGATATGCAACATCTGTGTTCCACAGCCAGGGAACACTGCCCAAGTTCAAACCAGAAAGTCTGGCTCCAAGACTTGCACTTTAACTTTATTACTTGTATATATTTGTATGCTTATGTATTGGACACGTGGAGGGTGCAAGTGGAGGTCAGAGGAGACAACTGGGGAAATTGGTTCTCTCCTTCCACCGCGTGGGTTCTGGGGACAGTCATCAGGCTTGGTGGCAAGCTCCTTCACCCTCTGACCCATCTCTTCAACCCTAGTTTAACTTTATTTTTGAGACAGGGTCTCATGTAGCTCAGGCTGGTCCTAAACATGAAATCCTGTCACCTCAGCCTCCCAAACACTAAGGTAAAAGCCACGGTGGTCACTGAGGTGGCCACCATGCAGGCCCAGCATTTGTTCCCATAACCTCAGAGCTGTGTTAAAGGCTATCTGCTGGCAAAGGCCCTTTCTATACAATCTGCAGAAAAGATGTTGCTGGAATTTTGGGGTCCCTTCATGTTCGCCAAATGATACAGAGGAAGTTGGGGTTCCTCCTTGGTGTTATTAGCCTTATTAATAAAATAATTTAGGAGTGGGCTCAAACAGAAGTGTTTAAAAGAAAAACCAGGGTAGATCAGCTGCACACTTCAGCTGCTTCCTGGAGGAGAGAGTGGAGAGAGAAGGGAAAAGGCCATTTGAGCTGGCGTGGAGGGCAGCCACACGGCACGGAGGGATCTTTAGAGAGAGAGTAAAGAAACTCAAAATGTTGGTGAAAAAGCCCCAAGTGTTGAGGGAGGCATGCTTAAGAAAAGTTACACTTTTCTAGATAAAGCCTTCCCCTGGTCCCAGAAAGAGTATTTACGGACAACTGACCAGTGTATACAATAATGAGCAACCACTTCCTCCTCCTCCTAGATGACTACATCCTGAGACTACTTAACTGCAGAGATCTCCATGGAGACTACCCCCCACCCTCATGCAGTGCCCAGTAAACGCTGCCTTTCAAGGTTATGTAGTTGGTGCTCCAGCAGGTTGAGCTCAGATCCCAGCTTTTCTGTACACGTGTCTGTGTATCTGTCCTTCCTTTATTCCCTCATCATCCCAGTCAGGTTTCAGAACAAAGCCACACAGAACACAGTAGCCTAGACAATTTAGGAGCTCTGGGTTCAGTGAGAGTCTGGTCTCAAATGATAACTTGGACAGTGATGGTAGGAGATGCCTGACATTGTCTTCTGGTCTCACATGTGAAGACACGTGTGTGCACGCACCCGCACACCCCACCCCGCCACATTTACCCTGGGGTGGTAAATGAGCTCCGGCCTCATAGTGACCATCTTGGCAGTGTGCCTGCCAAATCCAGGGACCTCACAGCGCCTGAAGACACAAACAGGACAACACACTAGAGACACAGACAAGCAAAGTGACAGCAAGAGAGCCTGACAGCACTACCTCCAGGGGGTCAAGCCCCATCTGAGCCGTGTGTGGAGACAAGCAGAAGAGCTGAGATGCTGTGTTTGGGGGACTTGAGTGCATGTCACCCCACAGAGGAACCACAATGGAGTGACCTGCAGGCAGGCAGTGAAAGCCTTCTCTGTCTTTCTCTTTCTCCCTTCTCAGACATGGCCTCAGCCTTTGTGGCTGAAAGTGCTTTTCCTGGAGGCATCCATTTAAGAACATGTCTCAAAGAAAAAGCAAACCCAAATCTCCCCTTTTTAGACAGAAACAAGGGAAGGATGTAACTGGGCTTAAAACTGTGTTAAAAGGCAGCATGACTTGGGGCTGTGTGATATTGGGTAAGTGAATGACCTCTCTGATGTTGGTGTGCTTATGTGCAAAACAGAAAAGCCATTCTTACAGACTGGGTATCAGAAACATTCACTGTCTCCAGTCTCCTCATTAGTGACAAAAGTCTATTTGTTTATGTATAGGGGTGTGTGCACGTGTTCTCCTGTGTGTGTGTGGGGGGGTGAGTACATGCACACATGTGTACGTGGAGGTCAGAGGCTGATGTCAGTGTCTTCCTAAGTTGCTACCCACCTTCTGCTTTGAGAATGAACTTCGTCTCCTCTACTAGGCTGCCGGGCCAGAGAGCTCCAAGGACTGTCTCCCGCTCTTGGTCTGGGTTTGCAACCTTGCACTGCTGAGTGTGGCTTTCTGTGGGTTCTGAGGATCGGAACTCTGTCTCTGTGCGTGTGTAGCAGGTGCCTGACTGACGGAGGCCCTTCTCTGCCCATGCTTGCTTGCTTGTTGGTTTTGAGACAGTATCTCAAGTGACACCCCCCTCCTGCTGCCACGTCAGCCTCTGGCTCAAAGTACCTTTAGTTTTGAGACAGGGTCTCACTCTGTAGTCCAATCTGGCCTGGAACTCAGAATGTAGCCCAGCGAGGTCTCAAACTTCTGGCAATCCTCCTGCATCAGCGTGCCATGCTGAGATGATAAGTGTGAGTCACCACAGCCAGTTTTAGAGTAATTTTAATCACCAAAATGACTCCATTTTTCCAAAGTAAGTCTGGGATTTTTCATGTTAATCATGCATGCACACATTACATACATGCATATCTTTTCCTTGCGAGTGATAGGAATCCAGCCCTCTATCACGGTGCTGCATCTTCTCTTCTGGAGTTTTTCTCTAAAACTCGTATAATTTAGCACTGAAGAGATGACTCAGTGGTTAAGACACTTGCTGCTTTAGTCGGGGACTGTAGTTCAGATCCCGGCCCTATGTGGAGTTGTAGTCAGATTTTTCTTTGGACTGCCAACCCATAAATGATGACATGGAGACTTCTTATCAATTACAAAAGCTTGGACTTAGCCTAGGCTTGTCCCACTAGCTCTTACAACTTAAATCAACCCACTAATATTAATCTATGTCTTGCCTCATGGCTTTTTACCTTTCTTTCATTTTGTATGTCTGACTCCCTCTGTGTCTTGTTGGTGTCACCCTTGCATGTGCCTAAAATCATCCTGAGATCCTTCCTCCCTTTTCCCCAGAAGTCCCGCCTATCTCTCCTGCCTAGCTATTGGCCATTCAGCTTTCTATTACATCAGTCACAACAACATATCTTTACAATGGCAGACAGTGGCTGCTGCTGCAGCTGTGGTGGGGGCTGGGATGACCTGAATTGGTCTATGCTGCCTATCTGGGGTGGTGGGAGATTACCAAGGCTGTGTAGGGTGATGACCACACCACCTCATGGGTATTCTAAGTACTGTAACCAGTTTTAAGCAGAAATGAAGCCAGGTGCAGCATGGCTCAGAGGAAGGAAGGAAGAAGGGCTTTGGAGACTGGCTTCATCTGGTAAAGCCATGCATGCATAAGGAACTGACTTATACAAAAACCGTCAGACACAGTGGCACACACCTGTCATCCCAGCATGGGATGACAGAGACACCTGGACCACTAGAACTCAAAGGCTGGCCAGCCTGGCAGAATCTTCAAGCTCCATTCAGTAAGAGGCTTTGTCTCAAGAAATAAGGTGGAAAGTGATTGAGGAAGACTCTGGCCTCTGGCCGCCGATACACAGGCACACGTGTGCACATGCATCTTCATCCATTTGCACACACTCATGCACCATGTAGAAAGAAAAGGAAGGAAGCCACACATCCTCCCGGGAGTAGCCTGTGTTTATGGAGCTTGGGTAGCCCACCCCAAGCCTCCCAGTTGCCCTGCCACTGTCCTCAGTGAAGGACCCTGAAGCATAGATGGATGCCTGTGAGGTCTCCAGGGTGTCACAGTCCAGTGAGACTACTCAGGGTCTTAGCAATTGGGGAGGTCCTCACCCTGGGCTGGTAGGATCCAAGAATCCTCAAGAAACCCCCACTCCCCAACTCCAACAACCTCCCTGCCTGGGCTGCTGTCCAAGGTCTGCCTTTCCAGGCCAGTGTCTGAGGACTCAGAGGTTGGCTCCACCCACTGGTTAGATCAACTCTTTCTCATCAAGATGAACTTGGCCTTACCCAAGGGGTCAGAGTGAGCTGGCCTGTAGCTCTAAGCTGTATCATGCTGTGAAGACTGCCTGGATTGAAAGATCCCAGAATAGAACCTTCCTCCTTGGCTCTTCCTGAGGGTCCTCAGAGTGTATATGCTAACAACAGCAAGAAAAAGTAACCAGGAGTGCTCACACATATCTATATCCTAGCACTCAGGAGGCTGAAAGTTCCAGACCAGCCCGGGCTACACAGAAACCCTATCTCAGTAAAAAAGCAGTAATAATAATAATAATAATAATAATAATAATAATAATAATAACAACAACAACTAAATAATTCAACCCTATGCTAGAGCCTAAAGTGACCGCAGACAGCACAGGACACTCCTTTGCTGGCCATGGCCCCATCATTTCTGTCAATGTCAAATTTACCCTCTTTCTCTGGCCCAAGGACTGCTCATTATGGACTCTTTGGGAGAAGATAACACTGAATTAACCCATCTTATGTGGAGGGAAAGTGGCACCTGCACAGGGTGATATCTTTATGTTCCTCTGCAGGTTCTTGATCTTAGGGGAAATAGGACATCAACAGAGATAAATTCAGGCATAGGGGGAGGTCTTCCTGTAGCCAGGGGTTAGGGTGTTGAGGAGAGGAGGGCCTTGAGGCCACATAATGGAAGGGATATCTGAAGTATCTGCAAGTGACCTGAGATTACCCTAGAAACACGCTACAAGAGACATAAGGAAGCCATGTGAAGCCATCAACCAGACGGGGCTGCCGGCAGGGATTATTCAGATGTGCCCTTGGCCTCTAGTTAGGAGCGGGGGTGCAGGGAAAAGGCTTGTGCTGTTTCTGCTCCCCCAAGCTGATGTGCTCTGGTCACATTCTGGTTTGCCTTCTTGGGCCAGGTCTCAGGGACACTCCCCACCCCTCATCCGGCAACAGACATGAGATTGCCGGGGGAATGCGCACTCCAGTCCCACAGGGCCTGGCCCAGGGTCCTGCAAGAGGTATGTGTGAGGCTGTCAGCACAGAAAGAAAGACTCACAGGTGAAAAAAGCAAAGGAGAGAGAAGAGGGTCCGATGCAGAAAGAGGGCGATAAAAAGAAAATACAGAGAGGAGAGGGACAAAGAGAGACTGAGGAGAGGAAAAAGGGACAGCATGAGGGTCAGAAACAGAGAGGAGGGAGGGAAGGACGGAGAGAGGGAGGGGGGAGAGAGAGGGGGGAGAGAGAGAGAGAGAGAGAGAGAGAGAGAGAGAGAGAGAGAGAGAGAGAGAGAGGAGAGAGAGACAGAGAGACAGAGAGAGACAGAGAGAGAGAGAGAGAGAGAGAGAGAGAGAGAGAGAGAGAGAGAAGAGAGAGCGAGAGCGAGCATTTACAGTCATTCTAGTCCAAAGTCCAAAGTAGCACAGCCCCGGCTTCCACCAGGCGCAGATCATGTGGAGCCCATGGGGCCTGTGGAGCCTGGGCTGGGGACCTCAATAAAAAAAAAACAAAAAACCCCAACCGCTGGAACGCCCTGCAGGCCCACAAGACTGAGAAAGGACTGGCTGCCTTCTGGACTTAGACCAGTAACTCCCACGCGACCCAGTCATGTGTCCCTAGCAGGTAGCAAAGACACTGGTCGCCAGGGGCTGAGCTAAGGCTAGTTAGAAGAAAACGGATTTGGGGACTGGGGATGCGGCTTAAATGACAGAGCTCTTTCCTAGCATGTGCAAGACCCTGGGTCCCAACCCCATCCCCAAATAAAAAACTGTTTTAAAAAGGGAAATAAGTCTATCCACTTACACACACTTTAAGAGAAACTCTCCAGAGAAAGTCATGTTTGTTTTTTTCCCAAAGAATCAAATATAATTTGGAAATCAACTCAAAAGAAAACTTATTATTCACAGAGAGGACTGGAGATCTATTGCAATAAGAAGAAAAACTGAACTCCTAGTCGAACGCCATGACCTACCCAAGGCACCCGACTCTGCGGAGCCCTGCTCACCTGTATAGGATCTAGTGGGTGCCACGGCCAGTCCTCCGGGGAGGTCCGAGGGTTGATATAGTCCACCAGGAAGTGGCTATTTGAAAGGATTAGAAGGATTAGTGGGTGTAGCTTTGGAGGAAGTGTGTCACTGTTGGTGAGCTTTGTGGTTTTGAAAGCTCATTGGAGACCCAGTCTCTCTCTCTCTCTCTCTCTCTCTCTCTCTCTCTCTCTCTCTCTCTCTCTCTCTTTGACTACAGAACAGGATGTAGAACTATCATCTAACTCTCCAGCACCATGCTGCCTGAGTGCCACTGTGTTCCCCACCCCCATGATAATAATGGACTAACTTCTGAAACTGTAAGCAAACCCATAATTAAATGCTTTCTTTTGTAAGACTTGCCTTGGTCATCGTGTGTCTTCATAGTAATAGAACAGTGACTAAGACAGCACATAAATACGTAATACAGAATTTAATGATTCTCTACATTGGAAATGAGAAAAATTAAAACTCAGGCAAGGACATGAAAACATTTCGTAAAACAATATTTACTAATTGCTAATAAACACAGCAAGCGAAGCATTAGGGTATGTAAATATATTTAGGACATCTCATAGCCCCAACTATTGAGCATTGTGTTCCATTGCACCTGATTAAATGTGTCCACAAAATCAAAAGTACTGTCAACAAGGACAGGAAAGATATCTCAGCTTTCAGAAGTGCTTGTCATGTAAGCATGAGCAGGTGAGTTTGACCCATAGAATCCATGTGAAAAATCAGGATGACACACATTTATAATCCCAATGCAGGGCATGCAGAGACAAATGAGTACTTGGGTCTCAGTGGCTAACACCCAAACTGAAGCAGGCCCTCAAGGGACTCGGTCTCTAAAAACAAGGTAGATGGTCATCTTGAAGGTTGTCTTTTTGTGTATACACACACACACACACACACACACACACACACACATACACACACTTAAATACATACACATACATAATTCCCCTACTTTCAAGGTGAAGATGACAGATTACATAGAAGCATACTCAGGGCTCTCTTCATGTCCCTGTTCCTCAGGCTGTAGATGAAGGGGTTCATCATGGGAGTGACCACAGTATACAGAACGGAAGCAAACACCCCTGCCCAGGAAGCCTGTGTCCATGTAGAACTGAGGTACACTCCAAGGCAGGTTCCATAGAACAGAGAGACAACGGAGAGGTGAGAACCACAGGTGGAAAATGCTTTATACTTTCCCCCTGCTGTTGAAATCTGTAGGACAGATGTCACAATTTGAGAATAAGAGAAAAGTATCCCAGCAAGAGGGAAAAAGCCCATGATGCCTGTTACAACATATAACACAACATTGTTGATGAAGGTGTCAGAGCAGGCTAGCTTGAGAACTTCAGGAAGCTCACAAAAATAGTGTGGGATTTCCACAACGGCACAGAAAGATAGCCTCAGTGCAGTTAAACTCTCAGGCAGGGCTCCAAGAATGCTTATGAGCCATGCCAGGAGAAGTAGCTGCGAACAGAACTTAGGGCTCATAAGGACAGTATAGTGCAGGGGGTGGCAGATGGCCACAAAGCGGTCATATGCCATCACGGTCAGAAGCAAATTGTCCAGAAGTCCAAAGACCGTGAAAAAGTACATCTGGGTGATGCAGCCCGCATAGGTGATGCGCTTACTCTGTGTCTGGATGTTCAGCAGCATCTTTGGGACAGTGGTAGAGGTGAAGCAGACGTCAGAAAAGGATAGGTTAGAGAGGAATAAATACATGGGTGTGTGCAGCTTAGGATCAGAGACAATGGCCAGGATGATGAGCAGATTCCCAAAGATGGTCACCAAGTACAAAGACAAGAACAGCCCAAAGAGAGCAGACTGAATCTCTGGGTTCTCTGAAAGTCCCAACAGATAAAACTCTGGAATCCCTGTGTGGTTTTCTGGTTCCATGTAAATGAGTTGTCTGTATAAGAGAAGAAACAGGAAGACTGAGCTACAGGGAACAAACATAGCAGGTGTTTGTATGCCTCAACTTCAACCCCATGCATTGGTGAGATGGGGCATTTCTTAATGCTTGCTTCTCTTTAGAGGCTGAGGTTTCTAAATTCAGCCGTATTCTCCTGTGGGTCACCTCATGTGGGACTCCTGGTAATAACACTTAATTTAGTATTCAGAGCTGACTTTAAATACTCAGCTACCTTAACTCCCCCTCAGTCAGCTGTTATCACCTAAGATCTCTTTTCAATTACTTTCATCTCTCATTTAAAAAAATATATTCTGTGAGGATTTCATATGCATACATACTGAACTGTGATCACTTCCACTCCTCATTTCTGCCTCCAACTCCTCCCATATTCGCCCAACACACCCCCTTCTAATTTCATACCCTCTTTTTTCACAGAGTACAATGTGGTTTTCTTTCTTACTTACTTTTCTCTTAAAATAGGTAACTATTTTTAAATTAAAATATAACTATATCATTTCCCTCCAACTCATCCCATGCCTCACTCAAATTCCTGGCCCCCTTCTTTGTTATTATTGTACCTATGTGCATATATATGCATAAATACATAGATAAAACCCACTAAGACCAGTCAGTGCTGCCCATATGTACATGGCTGTGGGGTCATCCACTGAGGTGTGTGGACCCTACCAATCGACACACTCCTGAGGAATAGCACTTGTCCCTCCCCTAGTATCCATCAGTTGCCAACAGCCCTTTCATAAGGGCTGGGGCCTCAAGAGCTCATCCCTTTTTTGTAGGTCTTATGGAGCTATCCACAGCTGCTGTGAGTTCACGAGTTACATTATATCTAGAAGACAAACTTCACGACACTCCTCCCCACACACTATCTCTTACATTCTTTCTGCCTTCTTTTCCACAGTGTCCCCTGAGCCTTGCAAGTGTGAGGGGCTGAGAAAGATGCCTCACTTAGGCTGAGCACTCACAGTCACTGCTTCTCGGCATATTGGCCAGTCATGAGTCCACACCGACTCTGCCCACTCTAGAAAGCAGCTTTCTCACAAAGATTGAGAGCAGTTCAGGTCTGTGGATATAAACATAACTTTTTAAAAGGCAATTTGACACCAGAACCAGTTAGCCAAACAACAGTAGTAGGTTCCACCATAAGGCATAAGTCTTCCCAGCCATGAACTTTTGACCATGTCTACAGTACCAGGCATGAAATTCCCACGCCACTACAGCAGCAGTGGGAGCATCTTGCCTGGAAGGTCTGTACTGTAGAATGCAGGGTCCAGTGCTGGCCAAGACCCCAGATAACTTTTCATCCCCAGCCAACTGCACCTTCTAGTAGTCTGAAATCTAGACATCAGTGGTTTCCTGGAAGGGTTGAGATTGATATGTGTATATCCTGCAGTCAAAGAAAACGCTATCATTAATTTTAAATGCCATAATAATAAAATTAATTTAAATAAAAAGTTTAAAGTTAGAGTTAAATGCAACTTTAATAAGTTATGAGAAGGTCATTAAAAACCCTAAGAGAGGGAGAGATGGCAGTTAAGAGCACCTGTTGATCTTCGAGGGAAACTGAGTTTGATTCCCAGCAACCGCACGGCAGCTTTCAACCATCAGTAACTGTAGTTCCAGGGCATCTGATGCCTTCTTCTGGCTTGAGGGGTCACCAGCCACTCACACGGTACACAAATACCATATACACATGTATCAAAACACTTATACATGTTTTTTTTTCAAAATAGAGCAAGTATAGAGTATTAAATCACTTCACCAAATGAATTTCATTCTCACAGAGGACAAGATGCTAGTGTGGTAATTTTGTCTAATTTTAGTTTATAAGAATTATTCAGAGTCCAGTGAGACAGATCAACAAGTAAAGGTGTTTTCCTTGGGCTGATAGCCTGAGTTCAGTCTTTGGGATCCACATGATAAAAGGATCGAACAGACACATGGATTTTGTCCTCTGACCTCTACAGGAGCACCATAATATGCCCATAGTCTGTTCCTCAATAAATAAATAAAATCAAAAGAACTTAAAAAATTAACTCTGATTCTAAAAGAAAACAACCTTCCTCACACAACCAGAGTAAAAAAGCCTGTTTGCTTCATTAATAGCAAACATAGAAAACTATCCCAAATAAGTTAGGTTAGAAAATATATTAACTGGATACTAGATATGATGACCAAGTTACAGGCAACTCAAAGAAGCAATACACTTCTCATAGTGGTAATTGATTTGTTATCATACAATGAGTCAGTAGAAGGCATTCTGAACATAGTAAGCTCACCTTTATAGGTGCCAAAGACAACTCCATGGAGGTAGTTCTGGGAAAATTTTGAATGCAATGATCTTGCTAACCATACAAAACAGCCTCTTTATCTGCTAATATCTATTCAGACATGAAATTATAGGAATAATTTCCATTAAGCTCAGACTGAAGACAAATATTCATACCTGCTACTGCCGCTACCAAGTACTGTTATGAAACTTCAAACCAATGTGATTAAAGAAAATGTGATAATGCTTCAAACTATGGATAAAAGCAATTTAACTATTTTCAGATGAGAAAATGACAGTATAAATTGATTGAGAAGCTATTGCAATCAAAATGTGTATTGTGTAAGGCTAAATACTTAAGCATAGAACTTACCATTTTATTTACTATCAGCAGCAATAAACAGATAATTTGTAGAAAATGGCACATACCTACTCAACTTTCTGGAGCTGGTGAGGTCATGAATCTTAGAGTAGAATGTCCTAACACCACTTTACTAAACTAGTCTGATTCCTAACTGCATTCTGAATACTTATCCTCATACCCACATATGAGTGTAGCTCTCATTCCTCATCAAAGATCACACCTCATCACCCCTTGTCTCTGTAGAGATGGCAGAAAGACCGTTAGAGCCAGAGGACCAGGAAGTCTGCTGTGAGGCTGTGTCTCCTAGGAATGACAAGGAAGCTATACCCATGATAACTCAACAACATGACTGTATATACAGAATCTGAACAATGACCACACCAGTAGACATGCTAGCATGGAACGGGGACGTCTCGGGGGTCTCATCCCTAGATGGAGAACTACAGGCAACTAAGGACTGCTGAGAGAGGGAGAATTAGTCATCCTAGGGATGAGCCTCTAACTCACTGTTTATCCAATACCAAGTGGTCAGCCTTAACAGCATATGCATACAAGCAACTAAATGGACTCAGCATGTTTTATTTATATATTTATGCAAATATATAACAGCACTTAAAGAAAAAGAAGACAAATTTGAGGGGGAGTGAGGGTTACATGGAGGGGATTGAGGAAGGAAAAGGGAGAAGAGAAATGATGTAAGTATATATTAATTAAATATATATTAAAAAGAATCTAGATTAAATATGCAAGTAGAGGGGCCAGGAGAAGTATAGCCAATAAAGTATGGGGGGTGAATATAATTAAAGCACACTGGATGAATGTATTAAAATGTCACAAAGTAGCTGATTATTTTGGCTATTAATATAATTGAGTAAGCATCATCATAAAGAAAAAATATATTTCAGAATGAAAGTGTGAAACTCCACAGCCTCAAAAAAGCTTTTTTTTCCTTTTATTTTTTTTCAAGACAGGGTTTCTCTGTGTAGCACTGGCTGTCCTGGAATTCATAGAGATCCACCTGCCTCTGCCTCATAAGTGCTGGAATAAAAGGCATGTACCACCACCACCCAGCAATAAAGCTTATTTTTAAAGACAAAAAATTGTGACATGCACAGAGAAAATTTTAGACATTGAAAGAGACCAGCTCACAGATGAATAAGTCATATTTATAGTGCTTACATTTACAGGAACTATATTAATCTTTCCTGTTGAATGACTTCATTGCATTCAATCCGTATCCTCAGAAACACATGGAAGGGGGAGCTATCAACCATATTTCATGAGTAACTGAAGGAGGCATTAATAAATGATGGATAGATGTTTGAGCAATGAGGTGCAAGATGGATAAGAACTAGTAGGTGATCCGAAGACATAAACATTGAATAAAACATAAAGGAAACCAAACAAATCCCTAGGGAGAAGCAGGAAATTCTTACAGCTGATGGGAAAAGCAAGCCTGTAGATAGGATGTCAGGAAGACCAAGGAGCAAGAGGGATGCTAAGTATGAACAAGCTGCAGTTAAACCTGAGGCTTCCTTTTGATTAGTCACTTGCCTCTTATAAATTGTTTTTGAAGCAGTGACATTTTTTTGTTTCCTAAGCCAAGGCTGTTCAACAGGAAGAATTACTTCTCTATCCTCTTACTTACTGTACTCAATCAGATGCTCATTTTCAGATGTGTTATGCATCTTACCTTTCAGAAAAGTGGATGGTGGAGCTAATGCATCTGCAAGGCCATAGAGATGGTGTAAAGAATGATTCCTGCACCACAGTAATGTTCTCTGGAGCAGAAGGGATTTTTTCATATATGCTTGGATTCGTGAACTAATGGCAATGTCAGGATCTGTACTGTTTATTTAGTTCCAGAAACTTAATTCTCAGAGCCTCTCATTAAATATAAGTTTTTAATGTAATCTCTGGGCAATATACTTGCTAGGAATCTGGGGACCAAAGCATTAATGACAAAGTCCCAATCAATTTGTTCCCTTGCGGTTGTTGTGTTCAGAAACGGTGCCACCTCCCCCAAGGGTCATTACAAAACTACTGATAAGTATGTAAAAGGAAATAAAGAAGTATTTTATATAATGAAAATGGACAACTTCTAAACAATATTTAACATATGTGTATTCAGTATTGAAGAAGACACAATGAATACTAATGGACCTGAAGGAACAGACAGAATGCAGTAAATAACAACAAAGGATTCCATCGTACCACTTCCAGGATTAGGCAGATTGGGCAGCAAATCATACAGAAGCATTGGACTCCATCACTTTGAGCAAGTGGCGTTAATAGACTGTAGCACTGATCCCAATCGCAACACAGATCACATTCTGTTTACTGGAAATTTCTCCAGGAAGCATCAAATCTTGGGTCAGGAATCATGTCTGAAACAGTTTTAAAATACTTAAATAAGCCAGGAGGTGGTGGCACACACCTTTAATCCCAGCACTTGGGAGACAGAGCCAGGTGGATCTTTGTGAGTTCGAGGCCAGCCTGGTCTACAGAGTGAGATCCAGGAAAGGTGCAAAGCTACACAGAGAAACCCTGTCTCAAACAAACAAATAAACAAACAAACAAACAAACAAACAAAAACTTAAATAAAATAAAATATATTTTCTAATCACAATTCCTGAAACTAGCAGTTAGTAGTAAGTTGGATTTCAAAAAATTAATAAGTACTTTAAAACTATACATCAGAATAAACAATGGCCTACTAAAGAAATGGGTTGAAAAAAACCTATAATACCTTGGAAGAAACAAAACAGGAAATACAACACATGAAAACTTATGGCATGAAGTAAAATCAATCCTAAGAAGAATATCCATATTAATAAATACTATCATGAAAATGTAGAGATGGCACTAGGAAACAACATAATGCCTCAATGAAATACAAAAAGAACAAGCAGCCTGGATGATTTCAGAATGAAGAAAAAAAATCAAATTATAAAAATATGAATAGCACACCTGCTAGACTTCATGACACCTCTCTCTTTCCTTTGATGGCTGTGATGCCCTAAGATAAGAGAAGATTAGCCGGGCGGTGGTGGCACACGCCTTTAATCCCAGCACTCGGGAGGCAGAGCCAGGTGGATCTCTGTGAGTTCGAGGCCAGCCTGGGCTACCAAGTGAGTTCCAGGAAAGGCGCAAAGCTACACAGAGAAACCCTGTCTCAAAAAACCAAAAAAAAAAAAAAAAAAAAAAAGATAAAAGAAGATATAGAAACTCCTGACTGCGTCTGTAAGCACAGCCAGGAGGCCAGGAGAATGTTGGAGGCATGCATTGCCATAGGATCAACGCCAATAACCATCATCCATTGGGAAAGTTTGTATGAGGCGTAACCACTTAAAGAGGAACCAGACCTTCTGCCAGATTGTCAGCCTGAACAAATTGTGGGCATGCTCAGTGAACAGATGTTGATATATGCTGCAAAAAACAAGACTGGAACTGCTCCAACCATTACTGTGGTGCAATCCGGATACCACAACATTCTGGGGAAGAAGGAGTCCCTAAGCACCTGTCACCATGAAGGCCAAATTCTTCAGCAGAAGGGCTGAGGAGAAGATAAAGGACATTGGAGGTGTCTGTGTCCTGGTTGCTTGAAGCCACACAGGGAGGTTCAAATTAAATGCTAACATTCTTTGAAAAAAAAAACCTGAATAAAATAAGGACTAGGAGAAGCAGTACAAAACCTTACCAAACTGAGCTGTTTGAATGGGTAAACAAAATTGATTAAAATTTGCTAGACAAACCATGAGGAAAGCAAAATAAACTGAATCAGAAATAAAGACAACACCAGAAATTTCTGACATACAAAAAAATCATATGGAACGACTGCTAATGGTTATTAGTTAATTATATTCAATTCTCTAGAGAAAAATGGGGAAATCTTTGTACATGTACAACATACAAAGAAACATATCAGCAAAAGATAGACCAAACGGCCTAATAATGAGAGGAAAATCAATCCATAATAGTCTTCCTCCACAGGAAAGCAAAAAGACATTACTGGTTAATGAAGCTGAATTTTGCAAATATTTCAGAAAAACAATACCAATATTTTCATGCTTTAATAAACACTGAAGATGGGAGAGTCTTTCCAAACTCATCACATGAGAGCAGGCTAGTCCTTAGGCATAAACCTGGATAGGACACAGAAAGCTAAAGGTTGGTGTACTTGACTAAAACAGAAGCTGAACTCTTTCACAAAATATGAGCAAACAAAACCCAAATGTATGAGAACAGATTGTACATCATGATTAAATAGAGTTTCCTAAGAGAGCAAGATGGTTCAATGTAACAATCAATAAACAAGATATATCACATTCTCAGAATGAAGGAAAACACTGTATGATGTGTCTATAGGTTGACAATGACCATATAATAGTTATCAATCTTTCAGGAATAAAAAGATGCTGGAAATTATGAGGAGCAGGGCATCTCTAACATAATCTTGGCAGAATGTGTTAGGCATTACATAAAGAATATGAATGTAACACAATCCCCATTTAAATTCCAACTGAATTCTTCATAGAAATTGAAAAAAAGTATCTTAAATTTCATATGTGAACACTGAAGAAACAGACAACTAAAATAATCCTGAACATTAAGAATATATTATATGAACAAAATCTATTTTCAAGAAACGAAAGGTTTAAAAAAAATCAAAGAAAAGGAAAGCTGCTGGAAGTATCACCATCTCAGAATTCAAGTTACATTATCTGTATTAGAGTCACAGTAATAAAAATACATGGTACTCACAAAAAACCAGACACATTAAACAATGGATTAGAATTGAGGATCCACATATAAGCCCACACTCCTACATCCATCTGATTTTGCTCCCTGACCACTTGAAGACTGTTTTCCCCCTGCGCCCGAGTTCGGAGGGAGGTCACAAAGAGGGGGGGGGGCAGGGTGCGAGGCCGCTATCACCATGGCCGTGCGCTGCTGGGGCAAGTTGGCAAAGGGTCTCCCTTGGCGCCACCAGGGTGAGCTGCAGCTGCTCTCCAGACTGGCTGCACAAGCTGCCGGTGCCTACCGGTCCCCTCCCTCCATCGCCTCAGCCATCCTCCCCCTGCCCCCAGCCACCCTCCTCCCGCCCTCCTGACGCGTGGCGGCCAATGGGAGACCACTGAGCTGCTGCACACCCATACACTGCCCAGAGCCTTCTGCTGCAGCCCACAGGGTCGCCTGAGGGGTGGCTGGGGTACCCTGAGAGCTGCTGGGCAGGTGGAGGGTGGTTAGAAGTAAAACTACTTGCTTAGCAGCGGACCTGTGTTAGGTCCACGGGGGAAGGAGAAAAAAAATGACATATGGAAATTTACTATAGGAGGCTTTCTAACATTATATACATACAAATGTGTAAGAAGAGTTTAAACAGAGTTACTCTATAATGCATCACAAGGTCTCCACTAGACACTACAGACTAACAAAAAGCCCAGTGCCAGGAATAAGTTCTTTCTTTTGTAGTTGTTGGCCCATGAGTTCCCATAGATCCCTAAACATCGCAGGCAGTTGCCTTTGCTCATTATTGCCCTCCAGAACAGGATGGTACAAACCTATTGTGAACTACTCCACCTATCTGAACATAGAACATGGGGAACTAAAGCTGGTTCTAAGCCAGAAGCTTGATCTCTACTGACTAGTGCTGTGGGATGTTCTGTGTGGCAAATGTGTTGCTCTGATTGGTTGGTAAATAAAACACTGATTGGCCAGTAGTCAGGCAGGAGGAATTGTGGGCAGGACAAGGAGGAGAATAAAGCTGGGAAGTGGAGGGCTGAGTCAGAGACACTGCCAGCTGCCATGATGACAAACAGCATGTGAAGATGCTGGTAAGCCACGAGCCACGTGGCAAGGTATAGATTAATGGAAATGGATTAATTTAAGCTGTAAGAACAGTTAGCAAGAAGCCTGCCACAGCCATACAGTTTGTAAGCAATATAAGTCTCTGTGTTTACTTGGTCGGGTCTGAGTGGCTGTGGGACTGGCAGGTGAGAGAGATTTGTCCTGACTGTGGGCCAGGCAGGAAAACTCTAGCTACAGACTAGCTTTCATAGTGCTAGCAGGTGCTGCTAGCACAGTACTGAAAAAGAAAAGTAATCATCAGTCTCACCCAGCTACAAACCTTGTAAGCTATAACGACTGGACTGTCAAGACATGCCCACTGGTGCGAAACTAGCACAAACATCATGTGAGTAACCAACCTTGTTCTAATTGGATTTAAGGTTTGTTCTACAAGGTGAAACCCATAGGGCACCATGTTATCAGTGCCAAGGGCCTGTGGCTACACAAATCATAGGCCACAGAGGAGAACTTACCACTATTATTTGGCTAAACTGACATAGTATTAAACCAATTTCTAATGACTTATCATTACACCCATAGATTAGTGTATTTCAATCCTCATCAGACAAGCTTCTTTATGCAATAGACAGTGATTACTATAGAGACCCACAGCTGCTCAAGATGCAGAGAATAAGAGAGTGCAACTTGCTCATCCCTAAATTAAATATCTATATTGCACCCTTTCCTTGAAGCTCAGGGATCTTCACAGAAGAAAAGGCAGAAAGTTCACGGGAGGTGGAAGTGGTGCATTTCTGTAATTGTACAGTGTTTTGTTGTGAGATGATCCTTCTGTATGCTGTGAATATGTATTACTCTCAATTGTTAATAATAAGGCTGTTTGTCCTATAGCAAGGCAGGGTAAAGTTAGGTGGGACAATCGAAGTGAGGACTGGGATGATGGAGAGTGGAGTCAAGAGAGATGTGAGCAAGCCACCTAAGAAGCAAGATGCTTGGGGACCAGTAAAGCCATAGGCCATGTGGCAAGCCATAGATTAGTAGAAATGGTTAATTTAAAAGTAAGAGCTAGTTAATAATAAGCCTGAGCTACTGGCTGAGCATTTTGTAACTAATATAAGCTTTTGTGTGTTTATTTGGGACTGGGTGGTCAAGACAGAAAAACTCCACTCCATTTACAGTGTTTTCTGGTCCCAGCAAGGAGGAAGCACATGGGAGCTCAAAGCAATTGTGACAGCATGTACAAGACCCTGACAAGCCCAGGCCAAACAAAATCCCAGTACAGAGAGACGAGTTGAGAATGAAGTCTCACCCCTGGTTGAGGAATGATTGGCATTTTATAGTTGCTGGAAGAGGAAGAGTTAGTTTTCTTTAAGGGTGTGATCACTTGTAAGTGAACCAAACTCCAGCACAGGTCTATAACCAAGTATTTGAGCAGCACAATTGGACTCAGTGGAGTTATTTTGTTTTGTTTTATCTTGTTTTGTTTTTGAAGAACAAGAAGTCAGATGTGTAGTAAGGCGGGAATGACCTGGGAGCTGTTGTGGAGGTGGATATGATGAAAACATAGTGTACAAAAATACTCAAAGAACCAATACAAAAATAAAATAAATCTTAGCTGGGCGGTGGTGGTGCACACCTTTAATCCCAGCACTCAGGAGGCAGAGGCAAGCAGATCTCTGTGAGTTTGAGGCCAGCCTGGTCTCCAAAGCGAGTTCCAGGAAAGGTGCAAAGCTACACAGAGAAACCCTGTCTCAAAAAAACAAAATAAAAACAAACAAACAAACAAAAAATCTTAACTCCCCAATCAAAAGACAGAGGGGACTTGAATGGATTAAAAACTAAAATCCATCTTTCCATTATCTCCAAGAAATTCACCTTAACTTCAAAGATAGAAACTGCTACACCCTGAGCCAGGCATAGACCTATAGTCCCAGCATTCAGGAGGTGGATTTCTATGAGTTTGAGGCCAGCCTGGTCTACATACCTAGTTCTAGGCCAGCCAAGTTACACAGTGAGACCTACTCTAAAAAACAAAACAGCACAACAAAAACTATAGGGACCACATTATAGTAAAATGATGGGAAAATGTATTCCAAAACAATGAGACCAAAGCTGTCTCTATCCTAATATCTAATGAAATAGACATACAACCAAGACACAATAGGTTATCAAAATAAAAATAAAAAAGACTTCATCCAAATCAAAGGAGCAATTAACCAAGAAGACATAACAATCCTAAATATATATTCAAGACACTCTAGAGCTCCCAGTTTCATAAAAATGAATGCTACATTACTTTACAACACAGAATAAATTGAACTCAGCAATAGTAGGTGATTTTAACATCCCATTCTATGCAATAGACAGGTCCCATTCTATATAACAGTGTTGCAAAAGATTTCCACAGCACACTGCCCCTGGCCTGATTCCAGAGTGTTAGCACCTGAGCTTTTGAACTGCCTTTTGTGACTGTTACCGTTTGTGTCCACTACCTTCTGTTTGAAGTATGTAAATCTTATCTGAGTGCTTCCTAAAAGGCCCAAAGCCTGTGCAAAACTTGGTTGCAGAAGAATTCAGAAAACCAAGAAGTTCTGTGACTGAGAATTGCTTTGGCATTTGTCTCTTTGGGGAGCTTCAGAGAAGAGGTTTTGGTATGCAGAAATCTGCTTGCTAAACTGTATAACAATACAAAAACTTTTTGTGAAGCTGCAGTCAGTCAGTTCACCAAAAGCTGACTTCCTGGCAGCCAC
This sequence comes from Peromyscus eremicus, assembly GCF_949786415.1. NCBI lineage: Eukaryota > Metazoa > Chordata > Mammalia > Rodentia > Cricetidae > Peromyscus > Peromyscus eremicus. Next base: position 126,095,629 of record NC_081420.1, read on the forward strand.
AAAAGCTAAATAAAATTCATCCTACAGTGACCCTGTTTCTTCCATGGACCCACATGAACTGAACACCTGACACTACACATAGGTCATCTGTAGAAAAAAGAAACAGAAAAACATCAGAATTAAATGACATCATTCATTACATAGACCTAACTTAGACCTATAGAATATTCCACCAAACAAACACCAAAGAACACACATTCTACTGAGCAACCCATGAAACCTTTTCTAAAATAGATCACATAGTGGGACACAAAATAAATCTTAAAAAATTCAGTAAAACTGAAATAACTCTGTATGTCTTGTCTGTCCATAATGCTATAAAGCCTAAGATCAACACCAAATGAATCTCTACTAATTACCAAATTCATGGAGATTAAAAAACAAGTTACTGAATGATGAATGCGTCCAAGAAGAAACTTTGAAAAAAATATTGGAAATAAATGAAAATAAAAAAACACCAATAAAACTTTTGGGGTATATTAAAAGCAGTTTTAATTCAGAAGTTTATAACTTGAAGTGTTTACATAAGAAACTCAGAAAAAGAAAAATGACTTAATGATGCAACTCAAGTATTTGTAAAAGTCAAGAACAAACCAACCCCAAGTCTAGTAGACAGCAATGAATAATAAACATCACAGCAGAAATTAATGAAATATAAATAAAGAAAATAATACAAAAGAATCAATGAATCTAAGAACTGGTTCTTTGAGAAGATAAGATTAATGAACACTTGGCCCAATTAACCAAGAGGAACAAAGAAGGAACCCAAATTAACAGAATCAGAGATAAAATAGGAAACATTAAAATAGACACTAGAGAAATTCAGAATAGTATAAGAGAAAACTTTAGAAATCTATACTCCATTAAGTCAGAAAATCTAAAAACAATAAATGAACTTCTAGATTCATCTAAACCCTAAAGTTAAACCAAGAATAGATCAACAAAGGTATGGACCAGGAGAAGTATGCTGCTGGAATCTACACTATAGTTAGGCACATGGGTCAAGAAGTTGATGAGCGTCTCATTGATGTGACTACTTCCCTCGGATTTCAATATGTGTAAGATGGAAGAGGATAGCTTGTTGTAACTAAGAAATGGTAAGAAAAGGCCAAAAACTGAGAAACTAAACAAAAAACAAAGTCTTTATCCCCATAGAACCTTGATGTCTGTCTTAGTTACAGTTTTATTGGCATGAAGAGACACCATGACCACGCCAACTCTTACGAAGAAAAACAAATTAGGGCTGGCTTACAATTTCAGAGGTTTAGCCCATCATTATTATGGTGGGACACGGCAGTGTGCAGGCAGACATGTTGCTGGAGAAGGAGCTGAGAGTTCTACACCTTGATCTATAAGCTACAGGAAGAGAACTGACACACTGAGTATGGCTTGAGCATATATGAGACCTCAAAGCCCACTTCCACAATGACTCACTTCCTCCAATAAGGCCATACTAACTCCAATGAGACCACATCTCCTAATATTACCACTCCCTATGGGCCAAGTGTTAAAACACATGAGCCTCTAGAGGCCATACCTACTCAAACCTCAACATTCCATTCCCTGGCTCCCATAGGCTTGTAGCCATAAAATAATGAGGATATTCATTTAGTCCAACTTCAAAAGTTCCCATAATCTATCACAGTCTCAACATGTTTAAAAGTCCAAAGTTCAAAGTCTCTTCTGAGATTCATGCAATCTCTTAACTGTAATCCTTTATAAAATCAAAATAAAAAAGAGATCACTTGCTTCCAGAATAGAATGGCACAGGATATGCATTGCCATTCCAAAATGGAGTAAAGGGAGGATAGTGAGGAAATACTGGACCAAAGCAAGACCAAAAATCAGCTGGGTAAACTCCAAATACTGCATCTCCATATCTGATATCAAAGTGCTCTTTGGATCTCCAATTTCTTTCAGCTTTGTTGACTACAACACACTTCTTTCTCTTAGGCTGGATCTACTACCTGTTAGCAACTTTCCTCAGCAGGAGCCTTATGACTCTTGCATCTCCAAAATTTTTGGAGTCTCCAAGGAAGTCTAGCCTTTACCTTCATAGCTTCACACAATGGCATCTCTGGGCCTCCATGCAGGGAAAACCCTGCCACATGCCTGCCTCAGCACTTTCTTTAGTCACGGTGAGAGATTCCATAACACCATTCTTGTATCCTTGACTCTAGAGCCAGAACCATGTGGCCAAAGTTACCAAGTTCTGCTGCTTGCTGGAGCTGGAACATGGCCTCCTCATTCAACTACATTTTCACTAGCTTTCTTTTTTTCACAGTTTCCTTCACTATGTAAGCTTGGCTGTCCTGGAACTTGCTCTGTAGATCAGGCCAACCTTGAACTTAGAGATCCACCTGCCTCTGCCTCCAGAGTGCTGGGTTAAAGATGTGTACCACCACACCTGACTAAGTTTTTCTTTAATTCCTTTTCACAAGTTAGAAGCTTAGCTGTGTGGGGTCTTTCCCTGAGGTAACTATTCCCTTTATTTCATTTAATATCAAGCTTTACATTAATCTGTTTATCTCCTTGAACATAGGACTTAGCTCCATCCTACTTCTTGGTACATTTCTCCTCAAATTGTGCATTCGGTAGTTTTCCTTGCTTGGTTTGTTCCTTTTCATTATAGATCTGTATAATAGTAACCACTAATAACCACATCACAGAGTCTATACTAGGATATTTTGAGATTTCCTCTGCCAGTAGAATCAATCCAAACTCTTCATTTCAGTCTTAGGCAAACTTTTCAGGCAAGGGCAAAAGGCAGCCACTTTCTTCACCAAAATATTATAGGAATGGTCTCTAGGCCACATATTAAGACTCTTCTCCTCAGAAACCTCTTGACCTAGGCCACCACAGTTTAAATCACCCTCAACACCACTATCTTTCATGCTCTTTTTTGGTTTCTTCTTTAACCCATCCATTGTTCAGTTGAATTGCTTAATCTCCATGAGTTTCTGTACTTACTAAAGATTTGTATGCTGTCAGGGTTAAGTTTTACTGAATTGTAGTCAGATAGGCTACACAGAGTTGTTTTAATCTTTCTGAATTTGTTAATCTCTTTCATGTTCGAGGATGTGGTCTATTTTAGAGAACCTTCTATGTACTGCTCAGTAGAATGTGTATTATTTGGTGTTTGGGTGGAATACTTTGTATATATGTTAGGTCCATTTGATGTATGATATCATTTATTCTGTGTCTCTCTGCTTAATTTTTTGTTCAGATGACCTGTTATAGTGGTTTGACAGAAAATGGCCCCCAAAGGGAATACTATTAGAATGTGTGGCCTTGTTGGAGTAGGTGTGACCTTTTTGGTGGAAGTGTGTCACTGTGGAGGCAGGCATTGAGGTCTCATATATGCTCAAGACATGCTCAATGAGACCCGAGCAATAGGATCAGGTCCTGTCCCTGGCAAATGAGATGGCTTTTGGAACCTATTCCCTATGCTGACATGCCTTGCCCAACCCTGGTGCAGGGCCAGGAGCTTGATCCTGCCTCAACTTGATGTGCCATACTTTGTTGACTCCCATGGGAGGCCTGCCACTTTCTGAACAGAGGAGGAATGGATTGGGAGTGTTGACAGGAGGTGGTGGAGGGAACAAGAAGAGAGTAGAGAGGGGAAACTGTGGTTGGCATGTAAAATAAATGAAAAATTTTAATAAAAAAAGAAGAAAAAGAGTTGCCATGGTCATAGTGTCTCTTCACAATAATATAAACTCTAACTAAGACCTGTCTATCAGAGAAAGTAGGGTATTGAAATCACTAATGGTTTGGTGCTAATCTGTATCTTCAATTCCAGTAGTGCAATTTTTATGAAATTGAATGTGTTAGGTCCAAAGTGGGCCCACTCCAAACCCCCCAAATGACAGTGCTGGTGGCAATGTCATCAGTTGCAGTCTGGGCTCAGCTCAGGCTGGATTTTGACAGGTAAACAGAAGGACTGATATTAAAATCAGAATTCCTCAGAAACCTTATAAAGTGGGTTTCTGTTTATGAGGAAAAGCCATTCCTTTATTTGCCTCATGCAGCCTCCTACCCCCAGAAAGGTCATCTACCTCTCTATTAACTCAAACAACTCACCAACAGATCAAAGCCCCACATTAGTTCCCAGACTGTTCCACCTAACCTGACTACCTCCTGCCACAACACAACCCCTTATAACTGGCAAGATTCTTCCGCCATTTTTGCCATCCTCTCTGACCCCCAAGAGAAAGCCTTGACAATTTGAGTAAACTTTTCTCTTTCACCCATGGAGTGTCCTAATTCAGTGGTGCCCTCCCTTACAGGGTGCTCTAGAGTTTGGTGTAGATATGTTTAGCGAGTAATGTCTTCTGGTTGAATTGTTTTTTTTTTTTTTTTATTAGAATGAGGTGTCCCTCTTTATCTCTTCTAATTAGTTTCATTTGAATCAGTTTTGCCAGGTATTAGGATAAGAATAAACAATGCTTGCTTCTTGGTCCCCTTTGACTGCAGTAGTTTTTCCATCCTTTCCCTGTAAGATGTGCTTCTTATAGACAACAGAATGATGGATTTTGTGTCTTAATTCATTCAGCTCTCCTGTGCCTTTTGATTAGAGGATTGAGGTTTGTGTGGATTGCAGTCATTGCATTGTTTACTTTGGGGGTTGTATTCTCAGAGTTACTTGGTGTTCAGCAATGATAGCTTTTACTTTCTACAGTTTCTTGTCTCTGCTCATTCCTCTCTCCAGCTCCAAACACTGCTTCCTGTGTTATCTTTAGGGCTAGTCTGTGGGTTATAAATGTTTAAGCTGTTTACATCATGTAAAGTTTCTTTCTCCTTTAACAATGACAGTTTGTCTGGGTACATTAGTCTAGGTTGGCTGTTGTGGTCTTTTGGGACCTGGAGTGCATTGCTCTAGGCAATTCTGGCTTTCAAAGTTTCCACTGAGAAGTCAATTTATTCTGGTAGGTTTTTCTTTATGTGTGACTTGTGTTTTTTCTAGTGCAGCTTTCCATACTCTTTTTGTGTTCTGTTTATTTAGTGTCTTAAAGATATGCTGAAGGAGGTTTCTCTTCTGATCTTGTAAGGGTATGTCTGTCATTGACCTAGGTTTCTTCTCCCTCATCCATTCCTATAAATCCAAAGTTTGGTATTTTCATGGTGTTCCACGTTTTCTACACGTGCCTTTCCCGAGAGTTTTTTTTCATATTATTTTTTCTTATTTCTTCTATCCTCTATCTTCAAATCCTAATAGTCTAGCTTCAGCTTGGTTCATTCTACTTATAAGACTTTCCCTTGAGTTTTCTCTTTGGGTTATTGAGTTTTCAATATTGTCTTCATTTCGGCTTAAGTTCTCTTTATTGAATTTGATTTTCAAATCCTGAGTTGTCTTCATCAGTTCATTCATCTTTATGTTTGTGTTTTCATGGACATCACTGCGGCATTTTAAGCTCATTGGGCTGTTGCTTTTGTCTGCTTTAAACTCCTTTAATTCTTTGATGAAGCTTATGATTGTTCTTTTAAATTATGTGTCCCAGGTTTCAACTAGGTAATTGTCATTGGTGAACACTTCTATAGGACTGGTGAATAGGGGAGGGGGAGCATGCTATTCTGTGACTTTTCATCTTATTTGTGTTTTTGCAAAGAGAACTGGGCATGTGTACTTGTTTTGTTGAGTCGTGACTGAGGAGTCTATCTCAGCCTATCTATCCTCCAGGTCCATCCTAGACCACACATCCTGTGTTCTGGCCTTAGCTGGTGAGTTTGATCCCTTATCTCTCTCCTACCTGTGTCTCTGTGTGTCACAACATGGGTGTGTGGGTTCACGAGGATCCCATGGAAAAAAGACTCAGAAGCATCTTAAGAATGAATGTAGTCTTTCATGCCTGCAAGGGGGGAGGGTCTAGCCTCGAAGGACTGAAGCACTATCCCTTCACCTAGGGCATTTTTATTTCTCTCCAATCACAGTTTAGCCAGTTAATTTCCGTACTTTCAAAGCAACTTAAATGGAGCTCCCAGAGATAAAATACCAAGTGCAAATTACTTGATTTCTCAGGTACCACCATTTTCCAGGTTTCCTGAACCAAGTTTTGCATAAGCCTTTGATCCTTGGGAGACTCTCTGATCCTTGACTCTCAGACAAGATTCACATACGGTGATAAGAGAAACGGAAGGCAAGAGAAAAGAAAAGATGTGGTTAAACAAAAGAAGGAAACCAGGCCATGAGCTCAGCAGGAATATACTACAAACCTCTATATATCTCAAGCATCAGGTGGAGCCAAGCCCCACATCCAATCTGAGAAGCTACACCTGTACCACCCCCTATGTCCAGGTTTTGACCAGGAGAGAATAAGGTCTGAAAGACAAAGGAAGCAAAGCAGGAACAGGATATATGTCCCTAAGAAAGAGAAAAGAGGAGGCCATGATGGTACCCCGAGATCCCGGGTTCACTCCTGGCTTCAATGTCTCTGGCCATTTTCCGGAAAGAAACAAAATCGGTCCAGGGCAGCCAGGAAACAATCCAATTTGATGGTTTTCAGTGGCACTCTTACCCTGATAGGAAAAGTCATGAATCTTGACAGAATCCACTAACAAGAGTTTTATTAAGATAAGGGGAAAGGGATCGATGTGATCAGGCCTGTGGAAGGACATGTGTGAGAAGGGGGCGGGGGAACATGGGGCCTGTCTTTTTAAGGGCCAGCTTGCACCTGTGCACACAGACCTATGTGGCTCCTCCACGTATGCACATAGATCATGTGGTCATGACATGTGATTATGTGACCACGCAGCCACAGTGCATGGGTTACATAGGGTGTATGACCCAGAAATGACTAGGTAGAAATGACTAAGTGTCCCACCTGGCATGTGAGACCATGGGGGCATGGTTGGAATTCCTATCATCCCAGACTCTTTGTTTTTATAAAAGATGGTGGATGAGTGGGTATGTGGCGTTGTTTCTCCCAAAAACTTATTCCAACTGACTTGGTAGGCATCCGTTGGCTCTTGTGGGGGATAGGGAAGGGAACTTCTGAAGTCCTGGGATGGTGGGCTGTCTGTCGTCTACTACCCTGGAGTTGTCCATCCTTTCTGCCTCAGAACTCTTTGGCTGACAGGATATTGGTGAGACAGAAAAGGCTTAGGAAAAAAGAACCATTATTATTTTGATTTTATTTGGAGTGTTTCCAGACCAGGGGAGTTGGCACTTATCTGAAGTAGATCCAGCCTGTCCAGAGGATTTAAGCTGGTTTCTGGAGCTTGGGAAAATTTTTGAACATGTTAAGAAGCAGCCATGAGAAAATTAGTGACCATTGTAGTGTTTAGTACTCTTAGTTTTTACCTGAGATAAGCTTTATTATAGGTAGATTATTTAAGGCACCTGTTTCCTTTATTAGTTTAGCATTTAGGAGACACAGGTGATCAATTGCTGAGAGCATTCAAAAGTGATAGACTGTTACATTAGAGTCCATTTTTGCAGAGCCCAGACACTTTTGGGTCTGGGAGTGGAAATACCTTTTGATTACTACTGTTTTTTTTTTCCTTACTGCCTGGATATATCTGATGGTCCTTTTTGCCTCCAGCTCTGTGGTAGCCCTAATTAGGAAAGAAAGAGCTTATGGGGTGATACCTTGTTCCTCTGGAATTGGTGATGAGGCAGTGGATTCAGATGTCCTCTGGAGCTTGAGAGAACAGGGCTCTGTCTGTGTCACTGTATATGAAGAGAGATTTTTCTGGGATGGAGGTGAGGTAAAAGGTTTCAGATGAGACAGGTGGACCCAGTGAGGAAAGCCCTCGAGTTTAGCAGCTGTGGGGGTTACAAGAATTACCTTGAAGGGTCCCTGCCACTTAGGGGAAAGGGGCAAAGGGCACTGGCCTGGAGGGGAAAGAAAAACCTGATCCCCAATGTGGATTGGGGGTGGGCAAGGACTGTCACATGGCTGAGGTAAGGAATGGTCTGCGGAAGTTCCACAGGATAGACCTTAGGTGACATAGCAGGGGAGTTAACAGGCTATCTGGAATGGTTGAAGGGTTGGGTAGAAGACCTGGTGTTAGAACTGGCCTTCCATACATTAGTTCAAATGGAGAAATTGAAAGAGCCTTTTTAGGAAGAGCCCTGAGCCTGAAAAGAGCTAGAGGCAATAACCTTACCCAGTTGAGGTGAAGTTCCTGTGACATCTTAGTAAGAATAGATTTTAAAGACCAGTTGGTGCACTCCACCTTTCCTGAGGACTGAGGATGGTATGGGACATGAAAATGCCAACGAATGTTAAGAGCCTTAGCTAGTGTCTGAGAAATCTGAGAGGTGAACTCTGGGCGATTGTCAAACTGAAAGGAGGAAGGAATCACAAACCAAGGAATAATTTCTCAGAGAAGGAGATCTGCAACGGTCTGAGCCCGCTTATTAGAAGCAGGGTATGCCTCCACCTAATTTGAAAATGAGTCTACCATCACGAAGAGATATTTAACTTTCCTGACGGTGGGCATATGGGTAAAATCGAGCTGCCAGTCAGTCCTTGGAAGGGAACCTCTAGCCTGTTGGGTGGGAAAAGGCTGACTTCTGTACTTGGTATTGGAATCTCTTTTTTGGCAAATCTCACAAGAGGCAGTAATAATTCTTAAGAACTGTAAGTCCTCAGAGGTGTGCTGCAGGTGGGCTTTTACGAATTGAGACAGAGCAAGATTATTAGGGTGAAAGAGCTGGTGTAGATAGGACATAATTTGCCTAGAGTCAGGGGTTCCCTATGAGGGTGTGAACTGCACTGTATGAATTCCCTGTGGTGGGTGGGGTGAGACTTGGCCCTGGAGGGCCGCTGTCCTGGCTGCCTGGTCAGCCCAGTTATTTCCCTTAGAGATTGTGGAGCTATTGGTCTGATGAGACCAGCAGTGGACAATTTCTATAGCCTTGGGAAGGTGGTACTTATGAAGCCAGGAAAAGACAGAGAAAGCAGGTCAGAGGCCAGAGGCTGACCAAATAGGTGTGGACTGTCCCTGAATCCTTGTGGCAGAACAGTCCAGGTCAGCTGTGTGGACAGCTGAGTGTCAGGGTCAGTCTAGGTGAAAGCAAAGATATTTTGAGACTGAGTGCTGAGAGGAATAGAAAAGAAGGCATCCTTGAGGTCTAGAATTGAGAAGTCAGAGGTTCCTGAAGGGACAGTGGGCAGGAGAGTATAAGGGTTAGGCACTACCAGATGGAGAAGGACCGCTGCAGAATTAATGACCAGAGGTCTTGAACCTGGTGGTAGGTTCCATTAGACTTCTTAACTGCAAGTATGGGAGTGTTAAAAGGCAAAGAGGTTGGGTGGAGAAGCTTTTTCCTGAGAAGGTCAGAAATGATAGGCTTAAGTCCTCTTAGGGTCTGGAGTGAGAGAGGGTACTGAGCTTGGGTGATATATCTGGTAGGGTCCTGTAACTGGATTGTAATAGGTGGATGATGCCTAGCGATCGAAGGGTTTTGGGTGTCCCAGACTTTTGGGTCTACCTGAGAGGCTGGCAAGGGAAAGGAACTGTGAGAGTCAGTAGGGTGGGTGGCTAGGAGAAGAAGGAGAGGAGCTGCTGGCGAGTCTGGGGTGAGGCAAATATGGAGAGCAAATGAAATGGATGCTAGAAAATCCCTTCCCATTAGAGGCATGGGGCAGGTCAGCACCACTAAGAATGTGTGTGTGACAGGGATGCCTCTGAAAATACAATTAAGTGGTGGGGTCTGGTGAGGCAGGTAAGACTGTCCCCCAACCCCGACAATAGGGAGATGAGAAGGAGAAGTGGGTCCCCAATACTCTCTCAGGACAGAATAGGTAGCTCCGGTGTCCAGAAGGAAGAAGATGGGGCACCCAGATATTATTATCACTACCCTGGGTTCCCTGTGTGAGATGGGAGTGGTGGGGCAGGACCTGGGCAGCCTCAGTCGTTGCTGAAGGCCAAGCCTAGGAAGTCAGCCAGAGGTGCCGCTAGGTGCATTAGGACAGTCAGCTGACCAGTGGCCCTTTTGGCAGCATTTTGGGCAAGGCCCTATCAGTCCCCTGCCCGTGGGGTGGTGGCGCAAGCCTGGGCCCAATGGCCGTCTGTCCTGCACTTGAAACAGGGACCCGGCAGCTTTCGCAGGCCTGGTCGGACAGCATGTGCCAGCATCTGGCAGTTCCTTTTTTGGGCTTTTTCATCTCTTCCATGGTACACCTTAAATGCCTCTGCTAACACTTCTGCCTATGGGGTCAAAGGGCCTCTCTCCAAGAGTTTAAGTTTCACCCTTATGTCAGGGAAGCTCTGTGAGACAAAGTGGGTCATAAGGAGCTGCCTTCCCTCTGGGCTTTCAGGATCTGGGCTAGTATATTGAAGGAGGGCCTTAGTGAGCTGTTCTAAGAAGTAAGACGGATTTTCATCCTTATCTTGAATTATCATTTTTAGCTTTTCATAGTTTACTGGTTTTAGGGCAGCTTTATGGAGGCCTGCCAGGAAGCAGGTAATAAACCGATCCCTGGCTAGAGACCCACTCTGGGTGTTATAATCTCAATGTGGGTCCTGATCAGGAACCACCTCAGCCCCTGAAGGGTATACAGGGTTAGTTTGGTGAACCTCATCTGCATGTGTCCCACCTGTGCTCCTCAGGAAGTACATTATTAGCAAATATCATATATATATATATATATATATATATATATATATATATATATATATATATAATGAAAGGTGAGACTATAAGATTGAGTAATATATTGAAATTGTTTAATAAAGGAAGCAGAATTAGAGGTATAAGAACCCAGTTTCTTTTCTATCTGAGAGAGTTCTGCAAGAGAGAATGGGACAGTGACCTTAACCAGTCCATCCACTCTGGCCACCTCTCACAAAGGGAGAATGGTTGGTGGGTCTGAATGGCTGACGTCAGATCTCTTAGCAGTCCGAGAGCAGGTAGCAGGAGGAGTAAAGTTTGGAGCCAGAGCTGGGCATTTGGAAACAGCTGCCATTGAAGAGGAGGAGGAAGCCAGAGGAGGAGCTGAAGGGACAGGTGCCCTGGGAGCAGGAATGGGAGCGGAAAGCTGGATAGGCAGAGGTTTGTTTGCAGGATCTAGAGTTAGAGGTTCTGGAGTCAGAGATTCGTCCTAAGAGCATATGGGCAAGAGAGAAGGAATCCAGAAGAGAAGGTTTAGAACTTAAATAGAAAAAAGCTATAATATAGGGCAACTCTTTCCATTTGCCTGTTCGCTGGTAGAAGTTAGATAATTCCCGTAAAATATCGGGGTCTAAGGAACTGCTTGCTGGCCATCATTCTAAGGCATATTTGGGCCATCTCTCAGTACAGAGACAGAAAAGCTTAGGAATCTTTAAGGAAGGCTTTAGATTGAGAGGTTTTAAAGCTTCCAGAAGGCATCCTAGGGGAGAGGTGGGACTGATGGGATTGGAAGCTTTATTTCCCATGTCTGCAGCAGAGAGAAAAAAATAAAAAAAACAAATGTGATCCCAAGCCAAGGCCCCAGGCGTCCCTAAGGCCAAGGATGGACCTGTACCAGGCACAAACCACCAGATGTCTCGTTAGATGTTAGGCAGGGGCCTAAGGCATGTGAAGGCAAGGACTCCCTGGAAGTCCGACAGCATTTACTGCTTCACCAAGCCAGAAAAATGTGTTGGCCTTACACAGTCTGAAGACGCACCCGAGGGTGGGGGTCTGACCTCGAGAATTATATCTCAAACTGCAGACGTGGGAGATGGCTAGAAATTTTAGCCTGCAATAGGGATCGATCATAGCCAGTGAAGACCGTGGTTGGGGGTATCCCCAGTCTCAAGGACACCGGTGGGGTGCTAGATGATATATGGTCATCCCCAGGGATCCAGAGGACACTTTACGCTGGTTGAAATGTGGGGGACTCACCAATCAAAGTATCCAGTGGTGTGTGAAGGATCGCGAGGTCAGAAAAATGGACAGTGGGTTGTCGTGGATGGAGCAGACTCCCCCGGTACAGGTTCCCAGGAGCAAAGTGCCCAGAAGGGTCTGTTGTGCATGGCAGCAATGATGGTTTTTAGCGGGCATTCTTACCCTGCTAGGAAAAGTCATGAAACATGACAGAATCCACTAACAGGAGTTTTATTAAGAAAAAGAGAAAGGGATAGATGTGATCAGGCTGGCGGAAGGGCAGGTGTGAGAAGGTGTCAGGGGAATATGGGGCCTGTCTTTTTAAGGGCCAACTCACACCGGTGCACACAGGCCTACATGGCTATTCCACGCATTCGCATAGGTCACGTGGTCATGCCATGTGATTACATGACCACGCAGCCACGGGGCATGGGTTACGTAGGACATATGACCCGGGAATGACTAGGTAGAAATGACTAAATGTCCCACCGGGCATGAGACCGTGGGGGCGTGGTTGGAATTCCTATGACCAGTGCCACTCACCATGCTTCTGTTGCTCTCCTCACGACAATTCCATTGATGACTCCCACCAACTCTTGTCCCACATATGTGACCTGGGGCAGCTAAGGTGCTCATCTCCCCAGTGAAGCCAATCAGGATGTGCAGGACTTAGAGGGGTCACTGGCCTGCTCCTGAGAGCTTCCGAGGGATGAAGGTAACCCACCCATCAGTCACCATGACATTTGTCATGGGAAAAGATCACACAAGTCTCAGTTCTCTACAGGCAAGTGTCCAGACATCAGAGACTCCACATCATAGCTTGGGAGTTGAGCTTCAGTGAGGTGTGTGTAGTGTGAGATGGAATATATGTGTGTGTGTGGGGGGGGCTGGTTGTGCAGCAAGTCTGCTGAGAGATCCCCATCCTGCCTGGGCCAGATCAGACTTCCTGGTGAACATGGAGTCAGAGTGTGCCGCCAGTCCAACAGAGTAGGAGCAGTGGACTGGCTGTGACAAGATAGTACAGGTAATAGAAGATGGTGAAATATTTGTGGAAATTTAGAGATTTACTTCTAGCCCTATAAAGAGCTAGATTAGAGGCCAAGGTCTCTAATTTGGGGTTGTTTCCAACACCCTCAGAGAACTGCAGGGCACCAGTGTCCCTGAGTAGAGCTGAGGCACAGGCCACACATGCTTAGCTCTTCAGGTGTGCAAATCCTGTCAGGGACATGCAAAGCCTAGAGCCATGCTGCCTAATGACCACTCCTGCTGGGCTGGTCCCTGAGCTGAAAAGACCAGCAGCCCTCCCCTCTCCCCTCTCCTGGAGTTGGCTGCACTCTCCAGTGCAGGGGTTGGGGCATCAAGGCTTTGCCTTCTCTCCCTCAGGGAAAGGGATCCAGTCCCAGTGGCTCATGCATAAGCTCCTGTATGATGTCACTTGCATGTGTGCAATGTGGCCACTCCTGCTTCCCTGCCAGACACCTTGGAAGATTTGCCTTTCTTGATTAGGAGGCAAAGGGGATATGTGGGGACTTCTGCTATTAAGGTGTCCTGGTGATGCTCTGCTTGGTGTCTTCCCACAGCAGCTTCTAACTAAGGGAAAGCAAATATTTCCACCTTCCAGATGGTGCAACATCTAGTGTCATCCAGAACAGTTCATAGTGTTTGCAAGAGGACCTCACATCCTCCAGGGATGGAGGCTTGGTTTAATGCTAGGAGATTATTCCTAATCTTCATTGTTTGTGGACACTCTTAAAAGTAATCCTGAAGCTGGGCATAGTGGTGGACTCTGTCATCCTAGAACTTGGGAGGCTGAAGGAGGAGAATAAGGAGTTCAAGTCCTTGAAATTAGTTCAAGGCCAGCCTGGGCTGCATGAGACTCTCTATACCAATAAAGTAAATGTGAGGGTGTAGTTCAGTGCTTACCCATTGTGAAGCCACATTATCCCCACAAACAAACAAAAAAACAACCATCCATGTCATTTATGGTCAGAGTTTGCCTCAAAGTTCCCCCATCATCACAGATCCAGGTTTGGAAAAGGCATCCCCTACTGTGGCCTGGCATTTTAAATCGACAACCCTAGACTGGGTGGAGTTTTTTTTTCTCCATTTGAAACAACAGAGAAAGTTTTGACACTATGAGAGAATGCACTTAACCTTCAAAAACTGAGAGAACCCACTATTAATATGAGCTACTTGAATTATGCCTAGACTCTATGCCTTTAAGGGTTAAGGCTTTTTTCTCTCTCATATATTTCAGACAGAATCTCACACTGTAGCTCAGGTTGGCTTGGCTTGGAACTCCTATGTAGATCTGTCTGGCATTGACCTTATGGCAATTGTCCTACTTCAGCCTCCTGATTGCTGAGATTACAGGCATGGGCAATGTGATTGTTATTCTTAGTTATTAACTTGATTACACCTAAAATTAACTAAAACCAAAATGGCTTGGTACACCTGTGAGGGATTTTTTTTCTTAATAAAAATCGTTTAAAGTGGGCAAACCTACTTCTAATCTAGATCTCTGAGGATGGAAGAGCCACCTCTGATCTAGACTACACCTTTTGCTGGCAGCTTATATAAAGGACATGGAAGGACACTTGCTCTCTCTGCCTACTTCCTCAGGATTCTGGCAAATACTGAAGACCAGCTGAGACATCCACCCTCATGGATGAACAACACTGAGTTCCTGGACCTTCCATACATAGGTAGCACTATTCAATTAGCTGAACCACAGCATGTAAGCCACTCTAAGAAAATCCCTTTCTCTCTCTCTCTCTCTATATATATATATATATACACGGAGAGATTCATCCTATAAGTTCTGTTGCTCTAGAGAACCCTGACTTATGCAGGCAAACTGGTTTGGCTTCAAATTTACTGTCAAGATAGGAAGAATGATTAGGATGGGGATAGTTAAATGCAGTGCTAATCAGTAGGAAATCTCATCACCTTTATAGTAATACACAGTGTAGGTTACTGAAATATTGAAGAAAAATAATAATTTACTTGCTATTTACTAAGTATATCAAATGGAAAGGGAAAGTGACTAATATCATGGACATAAGGGACTTTGTGGATCATTAAAATAAAAATAGAAAACTCTAGGTGAGAATAAGGTTAGTGGTACTTACTAGTTATGTTGGAATTGCTGGGATTTACATAGAATGCAAGACACACACACACACACACACACACACACACACACGGGGGGGGGGCTGGGGGGGAGAGAGAGAAAGAGAGAGAGAGAGAGAGAGAGAGAGAGAGAGAGAGAGAGAGAGAACCCAAAAGTTTTTCTGTCACCTTTTCCTCCCTTCAACTTTCCATGTTTGAGGATGTCAAATACATATTTCTAAAACAAGAAAACTAAAGGGTTATTGGGAAGTAGAGTTGTGTGGCTGAGGAGTACACGTGGCTCAAATACGAGGTTGTGTTCTAACAAGCCAGCATAGAGAAGCTGTGCCCTGGATGGGGGAGTATTAGAAAAACAAGATAGCTAATAAGGTCCTTGAGTGTGTGTGTGTTCTGAGGATGTGTAGGGGGCTGTGAAGCAAGATTTTGTCTCCTGGACAAGCAGTACCACCACACCTAGGGTCTGGAGGCAGGATGGCCAGTCTCTGATGACCGTGTCTAGCTGTTTGGAGAAATATACAATGGGCTGTATGTGTGCTCCATGCTTTTGGCAGGGTAGTGCAAAAGCTTGTAGTTGGTTAGCATGTAGAAAGGAACAGAAGGGCTTGGGGTCTGGAACTGCAGGTGTAGAGGACAGAGGGAGAAAGGGAGGGAGGGATTGTGTGTGTGTGTGTGTGTGTGTGTGTGTGTGTGTGTGTGTGTGTGTGTGAAGAGAGAGAGAGAGAGAGAGAGAGAGAGAGAGAGAGAGAGAGAGAGAGAGAGAGGGAGAGGTGGGGGATTAAGTAGCTATCAGTTGCAGAGAGCTTTTTGATTAGGTGTGGGATTTGTGCCCACTCCCCCTTCTCTGTGCTGGGATTTTGTCTGGTTTGAAACTGTACATGTCTTGTGCATGCTGTCATGGTCTCTGTCAGTTTATATGTGCATCAGCCCTGTGGTGTCTGGAAGATTCTGTTTCCTTCAGTCATCCATTACTTCAGGCTTTTATAACTTTCTCATTCCTCTTCCACATAGAACCTGAGCCTTGCAGGGAGAGCTTTGATAAAAACATCCTATTTAGGGCTGAGTGCTCCAAGTTGCTCATTCTCTGCAAGTAGTCCATTTGTGGGTCTCTGTGTTAATTATCATCTACTGCAAGAAGAAGCTTCTCTGAAATGAGCAGCTAAATAATGAATAAATAAATTAAATAAAAAGGGACACATTAACTCTCATCTTCATAGAATGTGTTTTAATAATTGGAGGTGATTACTAATGTTCTAACTTTGTGTGACCACTAGATCTGTCACATTTTCATATCTATTATTATTGTAAATGACGTGTGTGTAGGTATTCGTGTCATGGTCTGTGTGGAGGTTGAAGGTAACTCTGTGGAACTGATTTTTTCTTTTACCTTTATTTGGGTTCTGGCGACTGAACTCAAGTTGTCAGGCTTGCATCCTCGGACAACCCTTTAATCAGAAAACCCATTAATCGTTACTATCTCCAACACATGTGGGTACATGTGGGTATGTGAATACCAGGCTTTGGGCTTTAGAGAGACATGGGATCAAAAGCTCAGGAATCTTAAACTGAACTCTCTGGTCACAGACAGGGATGATGTATTGTAGATAGTAACGATTAATGGATTTTCTGATGGACTCTGACTACCTCCCTTCCAGGACAATATTATCAACTTTCAGAAACTGGATTTGTGAGCTGTGCCATACAGTTCGGGGGATGCAGAACACAAATATGACAACTCCTATATCCTTTTGTGATGAAATTTAAGGACAAGGGCTGTAGAGATGGCTCAGTGGTTAGGAGCATATCCTGTTCTTCTAGATGACTTGGATTTAATTCTCAGCACCTGCATGGCAACTCACAATGGTCTGTAACTCCAGTCCCAGGGAGTCCAACTTCTTCTTATTGTGGTGAGGGTCATTCTGAGATTCTCTAGTCTGATTCATGTTTTGATTTTAGTAAATTAGAGACTTTTTATTTCGAAAGACTGACCAGGACAGAACCAGAGAAAGTTCACTAGGTAAGGCTTTGGCTATTGTTAGTCCATGATTATAAAGGCAAACCCCACATAGCTGTAATTTTGGGGACCCAAATCATCTCATTCTGTCTGGGTGTGGGAAGGCTTGATTTTGTAACAGACGTCCAGCATCCAAGCAAGTGAGCGTTTAATACAAAAATGGAACTTAGCATTTAGACTATTTAATCTTGTGAATCAACCTTATAAGAATAGCTGTGGCAATGAAATATTTTGTAACAATCAGCAGTTGTTAAGAATAGCCCAACTACATCATGAAGTTGTCCATCTCAGGCTAGCAGGATGGGTATATTCAAGGTAGGCACAACTTCTTTATGGCTTATAGAAGCTAAAAGCAATTTTGTTTTTACAAGTCTAGCATAGTAAATTATTCTAAACATAACGTTCATCATCACATTCTTTTTGCTGTTGAAGGTACCAGGAAGGCACACAGTGCATGGAAGTACATGCAGACAAAAACTCATACACATAAAAAAATAAAAAGCAAAATTTAAAAAGAAATTGAAGGTCACACTCAGAAAACTCTAAGTTCCAGCCATAGTGGCCCACATCATTGTTCCCAACCCTGGGGAGGCAGAGGCAGGCTGATCTCTGTGAGTTTGAGGCCAGCCTGGTCCATAGAGTGAATTCCAGGAGCTAGGCAGAGAGACAATACCTCAAACAAAACAAAAGCTAAACAAGCAAACACACCAGAAGAGCAAACACGAAATTTTACTTTTGTGTTTGGAGCTGAAGTTTCCAGGAAGGCTGAGGGGAGGGTTTAGAACAACATCTCTGTGTCCTCCTGCTTCAGCTTCTGAACTACTGGTTAAAGGTATGCCCCAACCTCACCCCTGCTGGGTATGTGTAGCCATAGGAATGAGACTCAAGACTTCTTGCATGCTAGATCAGTCTCTGTGAACTCAGCAAATCTCTCAGCTCTAAATTCTTTAATACACACAATGACTTCAAATATAAGATAAGCATCCAGTGATGTTTTATGAGAAGCAATTATTTTGACTCATGGGCGTTGTTTATGACATACCCAAGCTCCAGAATTTTAACTCATTTGCATATAATTTGAATTGAAGTTTTGAAACTGTAGCCTCCCATAAGTATATTGTATTATTCTTATAGGTTTAGATCTGATTATTTACTCAAATTCTTAGTAGTTTTATAATGGAAAATTTATAGCAAAGCAACTAGCAAATAGTAGATGTAATAGTATAAGAGTTTGAGTTTTTTGTATAAAGGGATGAAACTATAAAAGAGGAACTTTTTAAAGAACTTTTTTCATAATGCAACAAGGAAGTAAAAACAAAATTATAAATCATGCAAGGGACCCACTCCTGGATGCCAGGGCAAAGGGCAGGCCACATGTGCAGATTGTAAACAATGCCAAAAGCATCCTGGGAGAAAGGACAAAAACAAGATTTCTCTGAGCTGTCAGTATATATAGACAAACACTGTTACTGGCTGAGAGTATTGCCCAGGAAGCAATGGGAAGATGTTTATGTTCTTTCAGACAGGCTCCTCAGCAGGTTGAGGTGATCACATAAATGTCTGGCCTCTTTGTAGTTTTTTCACCATTGCAAATGACTTGTGCCCTATTGGCACAGGAGACAGCACAGGACAGACAGCTCTTTCAGAAGGAAATGAGACGATGTAAGGAGCTCTGCCTTCCACCTTTGGCTCCCTTGATCGCAGTCTTCTGACTCCATTGATGATTCAGAAGATGAAAAGTTCTCTGCTAACCATTCATTCCTCTGCATCCCTACAGTTGGTGCTTCTGCACTGCCCCTGCGGATTCTGTTAGCTCAAAAGTAAGAGGATCTTGAGGCATACCTATCTCTGCCTCTTTGAAGTATTAATATATTTCTAACCCTTTAGACCCAGAGTTGATGATAATTTTCCTTATAGCAGAATATGATCCTATTTCCTACAAGATACTTAGGGATTTTAGACAAGCCATCTCCTCTCACAGACCTACATCTTCATGTATGATGGGATTGTTGAGAGGGATAGCTAAAACAGAGCATCTGATCACCAGGACTGTTCCAGGACTTGTTAGAACCTGCTGATGAATCCCTTCATTTCAGGACTTGGTGGCATGAAGAGACTGTGTCTCCATCTGGCCTCGGAGAGATGTTAATGGAAATGCTGTCCTTTGACAACGCTAGCGGAGAATGTCAACGGGCTCTACACTCAGTTCAAATAGCAGAAGGCACCTGGGAAGATAACATGGAGCCTGCAGTGACTCTGGGTCTCCAAGCTGCTTCCTCCTAGACAGGAGAGTCTTTGTGCTCTTGGGACTCCTTGCCTTATGCCTGTGGTCTGCTTTTGTTTCTACCTTACCAAGCCTGGATACTCTTGCTTTTGTTTCTACTTTTAGGTTGTAAAGACACAGATGCCACTGCTTTCTGAGTTCCTTAGATGTCTGGTTCAAAAGTGCTTTGGGTATGGATAATATTAAAACATATGTTGTCATGTGATGTTTCAGCTCACTGAAAAAATAAAAATGAAGGAACCTCAAACAAATTCTGAGCTGCCACTAATTAATTATTAATGCTAAAACATTGTTTGGGTTGTGAATAGTTTCCTAGTATGTGTTCTTTAATATTATAGGAAACTCTCCTCTTGTCCCAAATCAGTTGAATCAATTATGAAGAGAGCAATAAAATAATGATTGTCTGTTGGTGGAGCTGGCTTCATAGGTACCCTTGGCTTCTTCAATTTCTGGGACCATGGGTAACTGTTAAGAAAAATGTTGATTTTAATTTAAACTGCACTTTTCAATGGCTCATGGACTCCACAGGTCAGCTGTGCACTTGTGAGCACATCTGGTGATAGTAATGAGAACTACTCTGTATGTTTATCAGTGCTTCTCTGTCCCTGCTTTGAACCTTGAGCTATCTTGGAATAAAAGCTTCAGAGAATCTCAGTAAAGGTCTATGGAGCAGTAATCACCTGATTCTGTCAAATCTCAAGTTCCTCTTCACTTCCTTGGCTCTAGTCACTAGTGAGTCTTGATAAAGAGAAACTTCAATTGAGAAAATGCCTCCATCTGATTAGCCTGTAGACAAAATTGATGTAGGAGGGCCCGTCCACTGTGAGTGGTGGTTCTCAGATGTATAATAAAGCAGGCTGAACAGACATGGAAAGCATGCCTCTAAGCAACATTCCTCATGGCTTCTCCTCCAGTCCCTGCCTCAGTTCCTGCTTTGACTTCCCTCAATTTTGGACTATTATCAGGAATTGTAAGGTGAAATAAATCCTTTCCTCCCTGTGGTGGTGGAATAGGTATGGCTGCCATAGACTCCTGAGTTTGAATGCTTGTCGTACAGGGAGTGACACTACTAGGAAGTGTGGCCTTGTTGGAGAAAGTGAGTCACTGTGGAGGTGAGCTTTCTGGTCTCATGTGCTCAAGCTAGGCCTAGTACACAGTTGCTTCTGCAGCCTGCAGATCAAGATGTAGAATTCTCAGCTCCTTCTCCAGAACCATGCCTGCCTGCATCCCACCATGATGATAATGGACTAAACCTCTGAAACTGTAAGCCAGCTGCAATTAAATATTTTCCTTTATAAGATTTGCCATGGTCAGCAGGGTGGTGGTGGCACAGGCCTTTAATCTTAGCACTCAGGAGGCAAAGGCAGGTGGATCTCAGCATGATCTTCAGCATGTGCGGCCTCATGCTTAAGGTGGGCGGGGTTGAATTTCCCTAGGCTTCTGTCACTCATCCTGAGAATGAGGCCTGGGGGCGGGTTCAGAAAGAGGCGAGTCCTCTGGCTGTGCTGAAGGTGGGGAAGGGGGCTGAGGTCAGTGGGGAGCAGAGCTATGGTGAGGTTTCCAACTTAGGGGAAGTTGGGATTGCAGTTGATGAGCACATAACTGAGCGGGTCTGAGGGTGGGGCCTGACTTTGAAGCAATTTACAGACGACTCTTGGAAGAAGGGCAGGGTCCTTAGCGTTTGGGAATGTGGTGGGGTCAGAGATACAAGATACACACACATCGGGATCAGAAGCTTGGAGTAGGCTTGGTACTGAAGGGTTGGTACTTCCTGGGCCAAGGTCCAAGCTGCAGGTGGAACCTGATATCTGAGGATCTGGGTTGTGGGGGCTTCCTGGCATACTTCTCACTGATCCAATCTTCCCACCCACCTTTCTTCAGCTGAAGTGGTGTGCTTGGGTTGCCGACTACTGTTCCTTTATCAGCTTTGCCAAATCCCGGAGCTTGGAGGATGCTGGGGACCAGCCTCAGCAGTTTCGAGGGGCTCAAAGGGCAGGGATGTCTGGCAGGCACAAGAAAAGACTCAGACACAGGAGTTGGTGCAAGCTGACGAATCTTGTCAGATCTGGAGATGTGCGTCTTCTCCACCTCCTCCCGATCTGACTCAACCCCAGTCTTTTATTGTAATAATACAAGGAAATAGGGCATGAGAAAATCCAACAGGTAACTGGGTTTTTTCACAATAGTTTCAAAAGTTCTTTTTGGAAAGCAGCAAAGTGTACCCCGTGCCCCTTGATTGCACATAGAAGTTCCCAGGCAGAAAGCCAAAGCATACCCGCTTATTCTTTTGCAGGTTAATAATTACCAGAACATCTGATGTTAGCACCCCAGAGGCCATCTACTGCAGTTTCTCAGAAAGCACAGAAGTACAAGCAATGGTTTAAGGTGCCAGACTGCCAGCTTCCTCTCAGCTTAAGTTCTTCTTCATCACTCTGTAATTCATCAAGCTGTCTTCTAACTAGTTCTGGGCAAATCTTGTCTTCTATCCTATCTATATGTCACTCCATCTACAGCTTTTGTTGCCAGCCTTCAGGGTTTTTCCCATGACCTGCACAACAGCTTTAACTCCTGCCACTGTCACAATCTCAGGATCACTTCTAATTTCATGGAAACCACTGCAGGAGAGAGAAAGAAAATCATAAAGAGGAATAGAGTAGGGGGATTACAAGAACCAGCAACAGTTGGATGGGTGAGAACATGACACACATATGCCACAAAGTCTGCCCTCGGGACACATATGCCCTCTCTGGCAGGAGGACACAAGGCAGATGATGAGTAGCTTCATGTGAGGATCCTGCGTAAGGGGATGGGGTCCCATGCCTGCTCTCTAGGACTGACACCTCTTTTCTGTCTCAGGCTCTCAATCTCTGCCGTGGTGATGTCCTATCTGCAGAATCCTCAGCCCATGACGCCCCCGTGGTGATGTCTACTAGAAGGCTTGGATCCTGGACTCCTGTCCACCTTCTCTCTGGCCTAGCCTTTGACTGCCTCCAACCTGCCCTTGGCTGCTGTCTGTAAACTCACCTGAGTGTTGTCTCTGGTCTCCCAGCTGAATGAGGGAGGATGGCCCTTTCCTTGGGGTCCTGCTTCTGCTTTGACAAAGTGGTAAACCCACAGACTTCCCTTTTATCTCCCTCCCCTGGCTACTGTTATGAGAAACACTGTTCATGTTTCTAAGTATTCGCTTGTTTTCTTGTTGAAATCAGTTGGTAAAAAAATTTTCCACTATGGATGGCATGGATTACTTCTCTTTTGTTCATGGGGTGCTTTGCCCAGTGAAGACCGGCCTGTGTGCCCCTCCCACCTTGAGCTTTTTTTAACGAGTTAATGTTCATATTTCACAAAACTCATGTCTTATGTTAGGCATCAGGGGCAAGACAGTTTTTTCCACATTAGGGTGACTGTTGTCCCTGCCAACCTAACTAATCTTGGCTTTGGTTTTCTTTTTTGTTTGTTTGTTTGTTTATTTATTAACCTACTTGTTTATTTTGAGGTGCTGGGTATGAAATTCAGGGCTTTATACATTTTACACAGGTACAATACTGTAGAGCTATATTTCTAGGTTTTATTTATTTGTGTATTCCTATAAAGCTCTAGCAGGCCTGGTAATCAATCATATATCCTAGGATGGCGATATTCGTGCCCCAGCCTTCAGCATGCTGAGATTACACCTATACACCCACACACCAAACTCTGGTCCTGGGTTTTCTTATTAGAGCAACAGATTAGTGAATAGACTGGTTGGGGTTGGGAAGGGTATGGAAGATTCAGGGTTCTTCCTCCCCTACAAGGCCCTTTCAGCTCATAAGAGGATCAGCTTCTGTCCAGACCCGGCTACGTGCCTCATCTCTGGCAGTTTGTTAAAGTCCCAATCCCCACACGGCAAACCAGAACTGTTTTCTACTCCAGCTTCTAGTCAAGCTAGGCCCTTACAGGACCCAGCCCTAAAGAGAGTGTGATATCCTAGAATCCCATCTACGCTTTCCACTCCTTAGGAAACACTGCTGTCTACTGGAAAAGTTGAATCCTTTGCTCACACTCATTATCAAAGCCTTACAGCTAAAGTCTTCAGCCAAAAGAGCCCTAAGTGGAATGGGTGTGGGATTCAGACCCAGTCCTTCCCTGTGCTCCAATTCCTCAGTACAAAACTCCACAGCCTCTGTTTGTAGATGGCCGAGGCCCTGCCCCCTTCCGCGCTGATTGGCTGGCTCGGGTTCTGGGGGCGGAGCGTTCGCAGGTACTTAGCTAGGCTAGGGAAGCCCGCGGAAGTGGCCGCCGGAACTATGGGCGTACCAAGGCTGGCCTCTGGTGTCTGTGCTGGTGGCGGGAGTGCTGGGTGGCTCTGGATGGGCTCCTGCACCCTCGGTTCGCCTGGCCTGCCTGTTTCCTTTCTCTTTTGGTTGTTATTGGCCACACCTGGCTCTTGGGCCGCAGGCTACAAGGTGAAGTGGGGCCTGAGGGCGGAAATGTCCTTGGGCTAGAGTTGAAGCAGAGGTGTGGGTAGCACAGATCTATGGTGACTGCTGCTGATCTGATGGTCTAAGTGCGTGCATTGGGTCTCTGGAAAGGTCTGGCGTGCGTCTGAGAACAGGGCTGCATGTGATTGTATCCACTTCCTGTGACTCCAGCTGGCGTGCTAGGACTTTGCATGCACTTAAATGTGATTAATGTGGCGACGGATGAGCAGTCACTTGAGACAGGGCTCTAAGCTGTGCACAGGTTGTGCTTGCTATGGTTCCACTTGCATGGACTCGCTTTTTGGTGACAGTACATTCCCCAAAGCCGGCTTGGGGCAGCTCTGCTGGAAAGCCTGCCTTGCAAATCCTACTATATCACCTGGAAGCGCTTCCCCTCTTCCCTTTCTAGAGTTATGTGAGCGGGGCCGCTCATCCCCAGCTTCATCTCCCTTCAGGTTGCCTGGAGTCCCAGTTTGGCCTCTCAGCTTCCTGGCTCCGGGTTCAAGTCACCTCTCTACACCATGCCTCGGTGTGGTGTGCCAGTCTGTCAACTAGAGCTAATATTGCCCCACATCTCAGGCTGGTTGCCTGATGTCTGGAATGCTTAGCTCACCTCAGCTACTACTAAAGTTGTTACTTTATGAAATCTGCTCTATGGGGTTTGTGCAAAGTGGGAATTGTGTCTATGAGCACAATACTCTGTGTGTCCTACCTGAGGCAGCCTGGGACAGATTATGCTCTTTGACCTCTCTCTCTGTCACTCCAGACTCAAGACCTGTGCTTTTACCACCTCCCTGTCTGTTTTGTAATGGTGGCCGTCAAGACTACTGTCTTGAACATGCTAGGCAAAGATTCTACCTTAGAGCCCCCAACCTGCTGGCTTCTCAGCTCTCGGATACTGACAGGGAATGTGTATGTTCTGGGGTCTCTGTGCAGACATGTCCCACAGTGAAGCCAGGCATGCTCAACGTGCACCTGTTGCCTCATACACATGATGATGTAGGCTGGCTGAAGACAGTGGACCAGTACTATTATGGCAGTGAGTACAGAGTCGGGGGCCCCTTCTCAGTTTTTCAGGGACCTGGACATTGGGGTGAGAACAATGAGTTCTGGACTCTTGTATCAAGGTATGTCTTCTAGTGGTCTCTCACTGCCTGACCTTCATGTCCACAGTCCTAAATGATATTCAGCACGCATCTGTTCAGAACATCCTAGACTCAGTAATCCCCTCTCTACTGGAGGATCCCACCCGACGCTTCATCTACGTGGAGATGGCTTTCTTTTCCCGTTGGTGGAAGCAGCAGACAAATGCAAAACAGGATATCGTACGGAAACTGGTGCGCCAGGGTGAGCATACCTCAAGAAATGAAAGGAGGAAGCTCAGTCCAGCTTGATCTCTGAGATTATTTATTTATTTACTACTATTATTTATTGGGACAGTGTCTTATTACATAGCCCTTCCTGGCCTGGAACTTGATGTGTACATCAGGCTGGCCTTGAACTGTGGAAATTCTCCTGCTTCCCTAATGCTGGAATGAAAGGCCTGGGCAACCAAGCATCTCTGGGATTTTTGTCATATCATAGTGTGTTCACACTGTACCTATAGTTCTACCTGCTTAGAATCTCTCTTCATGTGGAGACCTGTATCTCACAAGGCCCCATCTACAGTGGCTTCCCAGGAAGCCAGTCATGCAGATCTAAGCAGACTGGCTTGGAAACTCCCCTCCTCTCCAGCTTCAGTAACAGTGTTGTCTGTTTTCCTAGACTTGCCCATGATGGCCCTGTTCCTAACAGATACCCTTCCCCCCTTGCATTCCTTGCACAGGGCGTCTGGAGTTTGTCAATGGTGGCTGGGTGATGAATGATGAGGGAGCCACCCACTATGGTGCTATTGTGGACCAGATGACACTTGGGCTACGCTTCCTGCAAGACACGTTCGGTAGCAATGGCCGTCCACGTGTAGCCTGGCATATTGACCCTTTCGGCCACTCTCGAGAACAGGCCTCTCTGTTTGCCCAGGTGCCAGCCACCCTATTTTCTTTTGGACCTGCCCCTTAGCTTAACTTCAACTGTTCAATTAGCTCCTCAAGCCCTGCCCTTCTCTAGCAATTTCGGGGACTAGACCCCACCTGGCTTGCTGAGACCCCACCTCGTGGGTGAATTTGACTCCTGTGAGTTGAGTGGTCTGTGACTGCTTTGCCTCTCTCCAGCTGGTTTGGTCCCTTCCCTTGAGCCTGCTAGGGTTGAGGCCACCACTGAACAGTGACCAGTGTCACCACCCTGCTTTAAAACCAGCTTCATGTCTGTGCTGACCTATTCTCACCTCAGACTGCAGAGTGGAAAAGCCTCCTTTGTGCCTTGACATAACCAGGGAGGTGGAAGAGGGTTTGGTTTTAAAGCTACCTCTTCTTTGCTGACCCTTCTCAAGCTTAGAAGAACACATCCAGGCTTTGTGGGACCCATGCCTGCAATGTCAGCACTTGGGGGGCTGGTACAGGAGGACTGTGAGCCTGAGGTCAGCATGGCCTCAGACTGAGACCCTGTCTCAAAGAAAATCTAGCTTTATTAATTTATTTTTTAGTTTTATTATTTAATATATAGGTATTTTGACATGCCATGTATAATTTTATACACACACACACACACACACACACACATATATGGGTGTTTTGACGTGCCATGTATAATTTAATATATATATATGAGTGTTTTGCCTGCATGCATGTCTGTGCACCATGTGTGTGCAGTGCCTATAGAGGAGCATTAGAGGGTTGTAGGATCTCCTGGAACTAGAGTAATGGATGGTTGTGAGCCGCCATATAGATGCTGTGGTATTGAACCCTGGTCTTCTGGAAGAGCAGATAGAACTCTTAACCACTAAGTCATCTTTCCAGCCCCGGCAAAACCTAGTTTTAGTTGAGCACTTCCTCTGTGCTCTTTCCCAACTGGGCAAGAAGGACTGCACTCATTCACTCCATCCCTGTTCTGCACTCCAGATGGGTTTTGATGGCTTCTTCCTTGGGCGCATTGACTATCAAGATAAATTTCTTCGGAAGGAGAAACTGAAGATGGAGGAGGTGTGGAGGGCCAGTGCCAGCTTGAAGCCCCCAATTGCTGACCTCTTTACTGGTGAGGATGTGGGAGGGTAGGGGAGTCACACAAGACGTCAAGCTAGAAGGGTCCAGGTGTGATTTTGTGATAAGCTGTAATTATCCTAGAGTTTTTAATGATTTTTTGAGCTGGGCTCTGTGTGTTCTTTTGGTACTAGCCCTTTCTAATTCAGAACTCTATTCTGGGTTGGACATGGCAGGCTCTGACCCCAGGGCAGGTCTGAGTGCTGAGTCCAGTTTGGTTTACAGGTGTGCTCCCCAATAATTACGACCCTCCGAAGAACCTGTGCTGGGATGTGCTATGTGAAGACCGTCCCATAATGGAGGATCCTGAAAGTCCTGAGTACAATGCAGTTGCTTTGGTCAGTGACTTCCTGCAGCTGGCCTCTTTACAGGTAACACAGGTATCTAGACCATGGGCCATAGCATGCAGGCACAGGCACCTAACCTTTCCCAAAGTCCAGGGGAATGCCTTCAAGGGGTTTCCCTTTGGGATTTATTCTTCCTTAGAAGGATACACAAGAAGCTGGAGAGATAGCTCTGCACTTAAGTTCACTTGCTGCTCAATTATGAGGACCAGAGTTCAGATCCCAGCACTCACATTATAAGCTAGTCATCCTGACTGCAAATTCCTGTATGGGAGTTATTTGGAGCCCTAGCTCCAAGGGGTGTAGAGACAGAAGGCTCACTGGGGCTTCTGAATTTCACCTAGCGAAGAAAATGCAAGTTCCAGGTTCAGGGAGAGACTCTGCCTCAAAGGAGTAGGTGGAGAAGGGTAGGGGGACATCTGACACTCTCTCCTGATTTGTGCAGCTGTGTGGAGGCAAATGCATCCTTCACCAACATGTGTAAACACACACACACACACACACACACACACACACACACACCTTATTTAAAAAAGAAAACCAGATGTGGGCCAGCTGTGGTGGTGCACACCTTAATCCCAGTACTGGGGGTAGGCAAAGGTAGTCAGATCTCTGTGAGCTCAAAGCCAGCTTAGGACTACATGGGGAGACCCTGTCTCCAAACAAAACAAGTAAATGAACCAAAGAAGTGGACCAGTGAGATGGCTCAGTGGATAAAGTTGCTTGCTGCCAAGCTTGACACCCTGAGTTCATTTCCAGAACCCACTTGGTGGAAGGAGGGAAGTGACTCCTGTACATTGTCCTTCAGTCTCCAAAATGGTGCTGTAAAGTGCACACCATAGCATGTGTCCCATCCCTCCTTAAATAAACATGAATAACGAATTCTCCACGGGTGCTTGCCTTGTGGAGATTTCTACTAGGTCCATAACAGATGCTACAAGCAGCTAGGATGCTAATCTGTGGGATCTCAAGTGAATCTAAGCACACAGAGCTCTTTAGTCCATTCACTTTATTCCTGTAAATCAATTCTCTCTACACAGCCTCTTTGCAGTTCTCATTCTTAGCTCCTCTCTGTCCCTTCTTCTGCTGTTCTCTCATTGTTCTATCTTAGTTCTTCTTCCTTTGTTCTTCCCCAAGCATGCATACATACATACATACATACATACATACTCATTCATTAACAACTTGTTATTAAAAAGTACAATGCAAACTCTCAGGGACAAGGATTCTATAAGAGTCACACTTGGCAAAGACTTGGTGAGCTTAATCGGTGACTGACAACAGCTGGAGGTTGTAAAGTTCTGGCTATCTCTTAAAGGGATAGCTACAAGGGTTACAAGGGAAGAAATTAAACCAACAAGAGATTTAAGGAAAAGGCAAAGAATATGTGTACTATTTTATGTGATTAGTAATATCTGGACATGATTAGTCAGTTAACAGCTTTTTTCTGTTAGTCACCTGAATCTCAGGACCTATACATAATTAGTTCACTGAACCTAAAATCTTGCATTAAAAACTGGTGTAGAAATAAATACACAGTGTTAATTGCTTTTTGAATCAGAGTGGGGAGGTGCCGGTGGAGGAAGCTTAGGGCAACATCGGTGATGTTGATCTCCTGAAGGACTAAGATAGACCAACACCAGACACCTGCACTATCACTTCTGGTTCACTACAGTTCTTCTGAAGGGTTTTGATCTAACAAGGCCAGGTACCTGCAATTCCACTCTGTGAAAGTTCTAAAAGGACACTTTGGCCAACTTTGCCTTGTCAATGGCTAAGGATGGAGAACAAGACCTCTAAGTGTCTACAGTCCACATGAAACAATAGACCTAGTTATGAAGCGTATTTAGTATGTTTCTAATCATAAAAATTGTACAGTTAAATAAGAAACCATCTTCTAGACTATCCACAGTTATGTGTGCCCATAAGATTGAGATGCAATCATGAGATTACATGTGCACATTACATGGAGATGCACGGTAAATGGGGAGAATCAGAGCTGTTATTGCACAAGAAGTTTACAACAAGAGACAGCCAATTCACTCAAAAGGCAGTAACTCCATAATGCCTTATGTGATGGTTTCCTCCAACAGAACCATTGGTTGTGATAGGTTGACCTTCTGAACACAAGTTGGCACCTGCTGTATAACCCCATGGTCTTTTGCTACCAGCAGCTCTCAATATATGAAGAAGAAGGAGAAGGAGGAGGATGCATGAGAGAGTATGGCTCAGTGCCCTGTTGCCTCATCTGAGTAGTGGACCCTAGAGTCCCTCACAACTACTGGCTGTTTTTGTTGTTATTTTCAGATACAGTCTCCTGTAGCCCAAGCTGGCCTTGAACTTGCTATGTAGGTGAGGCTGGCTTTGAGCTTCTGATCCTCCTGCCACCATTTCCTGGGTGCTGAGAACATAGATGTGCACCACCATGTCTGATTTCTGCAGTGCTGGAGATTCAACACTCTACAGACTGAGCCATATCCCCAGCCCCTCACTGGTTGTTTTTGTGTTTCCCTCTGCTTCTACATGCCATAGTCCCCATGTATTCTTGAGTGTGGGTTTTGTTTTGTTTTGGTACTGGGGATCCAACCTGGGGTCTTGAGCATGCTAGGCTAGTACTTTCACACTCAACTACACCCCTAGGCCCCCAGGTGTTCTTTTGGACACTTAGGTATAGGGACAGTCCAGGACACCCTGGCCTGAGGATTGCTTTGTCACCTATAGCAACAGTATTACCGAACCAACCACACTGTGATGACCATGGGTTCAGACTTCCATTATGAGAATGCCAACATGTGGTTCAAGAACATGGACAAGCTTATCCGCCTGGTCAACAAGCAGGTCAGTGTGCCTCTGTGTGAGTGTGTGTGTTCTCCAGCTCTTTCACTGCAATCAAATGCCCAAGATAGTTAGGTGATAAAGGAAAAAGAGCCAGGCATAGTGGTACACCCCAGTACTAGGGCCACTGAGGAGTGCTTAGAGTTGGAGGCCAGCTTGGGACACACACACACACACACACAGACACACACACACAGACACAGACACACACACACACACACACACAGACACACACACACACAAAGAGCCTGTTTCAAAAACAAAATCATACACAAAACTAAAATAGAGAAAGTTGCTTTAGCTTTAGTTTTCCTTTTTCTTTGAGACAAGTTTTCCAGTGTAGCCCTAGCTGTACTGGAACTCACTCTGTAGACGACGCTGACCTCAAACTCACAGTTATCTGCCTGCCTCTGGCTCTTGAGTGCTGGGACTAAAGGCGTGCACTACCACGACCAACATAGCTTTAGTTTTCTTCTTTTTTAAAAAAATTTTTTATAAAATTTGTACATGCATTGATTTTTGACCTGCATGTATTTGTGAGGGAGTCTGATCCACTGGAACTTGAGTTACAGATAGTTGTGAGCTGCCATGTGGGTGCTGGGAATTGAACCCAGGTCCTCTGGAAGAGCAGTCAGTGCTCTTAACCACTGGACCATCTCTCCAGCCCCCTAGTTTTAGTTTTGTAAAATTGTGTGTGTGCAGGTGCACATGACCATGTTTGTTCTTGGAAGCCAGAGGAAGATGTTTAGTGTCCTGCTTTATTGGTGTCTGTCTCATCCCCTGGGAACTGAACCTGGAGCTAGGCTGGCAGTCAGCCATCCTGTACTGTACTTGTATCTGGGCCGCCTCTAGTGCTGGAGTCCAGGCTCATAGGTGGCTGTTCCTAGTTTTGTCTGTGAGTTCTGCAGATTGAACTCAGGCCATCGCACTTATATGCAGGCGTTCTTACCTGCTGAGTCATTTCCCAGCCACTTGAGGTTTTTTGAGACAAACTTTCCTGTGGATTAGGTTGGGCCTCAAACTCATTGTACACCTGAGGATAACCTTCCTGCCTCTACCTCCCAAGTGCTGGGATTAAAGGTGCACGCCACCATGATCAACCTCGTTATTTCTGCTTCTCTGTTCCTAGTTTTTCTTTTCTCCTCTTCCTGTCCACCCCCGCCTGCTTCTCTTCTACATGGTCCTTTTCCTGTTCCTCCTGTTTCTTCTTTTAAGAAAGTTTAGTTATTTTATGTGTATGAGTATTTTGTGTGCATATGTATCTGTGTACCTTGTACATGTCTGGTACAGAGGCCAGAAGAGGTCATTGGATTCCCTGAACTGGAGTTCCAGATAATTGTAACCTGTCGTGTGCTGTTGGGAATTGAATTTGGGTTCTCTGGAACAGCAGCTGGTGGCCTTAACCACTGAACCACTTCTCCTTCTCTGTTTGTCAAGAGACAGAAAGAATCTCACTATATATCCCTGGTTGGTCTTGAAGTCAGAGATCCACCTGCCTGTACCCTTGAGTGCTGGAGTTAAAGTCCCACCTCCTCCTCCTCCTCCTCCTCCTCCTCCTCCTCCTCCTCCTCCTCCTCCTCTTCTTGTTCCTTTTGGGATTCATGTATGAGTTTCATATATGCTTGGCAAGGGCTTCACACTCCAGCTCCCTCTTCCAATTTTAAAGACCCTTGTGATTATTCTGGGTGTCCCAGGTAATCTCTAGTTTAAGGTCAGCTGATAGAAATTCCAATTTCCTTAAAATTAAAAAATATATATCATTTTATAGTCAGGCATAGTGGTGTATGCTTTTCTTCTTAGCACTTGCGAGCAGAGACAAGTAGATCTGTCTTTTGGTAGTCTGACAGTGCTAAAAAAAAAGATCATTTTTACTCTATCATGGCATACTTAATTTTTCCATAATTAATTAGTCAATTAATTAGTTGTTTTTGAGACAGGATCTCCTGCAGCCCAGGCTGCCTCTGCTTGCTTGTGTAGCTAAGAATGACTTTGAACTTTTGCTAGGCCTGTCCCTCTGGAGGGTTAGGGTTATAGGTGTCCTGGGGGTTAAACTTGGCTTTGTAGGAGCTAGGCAAGCACCGTACCAACTGAGCTGCACACACCCAACCTCTCCCTGTTTTAAATAATTCCCTGTTGGAATTATTTAAAAAGTTTTGTAAACCAGCTAGGTGCAGCTGCCCATGCTTGTTGTCCCAGCTACCAGGGAGGCTCAGGCAGGAGGATCACTTGAACTCAAAAATTCTAGGTCAGCCAGGGCAGCTGGATAACATGGGGAGATTGCCTCAAACAAAACAAATAAAAAAGAAAAGAAAAATTGTGTAAAATTATAGGATTATCCCTGAAATCTTTTAAAAGTGACGGACAGTGTTTGGTCTTGGCCAAGACATATGCCCACATTTGACTACCGTTTTGTACTCAGAAAGGGTGTTTAGGGGCTGGAGAGATGGCTCAGAGGCTAAGAGCATTGGCTGCCCTTCCAGAGGACCCATATAGTGGCTCACAGCCATCTGCAATTCCAGCCCCAGGGAATTTCAGACTTTCAAGGGCACCAGGCAGGCAGGTGGTGCATGGACACTCATGCAGGCAAAACATTAAATATAAACATTAAATAGAGAAATAAAAAGAACAATAACTGTGGGAGCCCATTTTCAGGTTCCTCGTGGCTTTACCCAGCAGGTCCGCATAGAGAAGGATGATTAGGACCATGGGCCTGAGTGCAGGTGTCTGAGATGGTCTGCACTTGGCTGTGCTGGGGGGAGGTCTTTTGCTCCGCCCCTTGGTGTCTCTATAAATACCCTGGGGCAGAGACAATCAGGGTCCCTTGGAATAGGTTCCAGGCCCTCTCAAGGCTATCCTTTATTTTCTATCTGTTTATCTCCACAATCTAAATCCTTCTTTCTAATATTTCCTGCTGCTTGCACTCAAGAAAACTCTGGGGAGCTGTGGGGTTTGTGGGTAAACGCCCCGCAAACAACAAAAAAATGTGGAGAACTCAACCTATTGGATGCCTGTGGGGCCCGGGAAGGTACAGATCCTGAGGCCCACACATGCCTTTCCCCAGCAGCAGGCAGAGGGGAGCAAGGTCCATGTTCTCTACTCCACCCCTACGTGTTACCTCTGGGAGCTGAACAAGGCCAATCTAACCTGGTATTTGGGGCAGGGGACTGGGGAGCTTGGGGCGGGGTTGGCGTGCTCCGTGGGCTGTGATTGCTCTCAATGCCCTTGTGCAGGTCTGTGAAGGAAGATGACTTCTTTCCTTATGCTGACGGCCCCCACATGTTCTGGACCGGCTATTTTTCTAGCAGACCGGCCCTCAAACGCTATGAGCGCCTCAGCTACAACTTCCTTCAGGTGAGTGAGCATGTGGGGATCCAGGAGGCCCAGAGAAGCTGCTGCCTAATATAGCCCTTTCTCCTCAGGTGTGCAACCAGCTGGAGACACTGGCTGGTCCCGCAGCCAACGTGGGACCCTATGGCACAGGAGACAGTGCACCCCTTAGTGAGTGTCATCTGTGGACCATGGAATTGAATGGGGTGAGAGAGAAGGGTTGAAGCTAGAAACCAAAACCATCCCTAGGGCACTTTACTTTTGGTGGTGCTGGGGATCGAACCCTGGACCTCTTGAATGCCAGACAGCACTGTTTCACCGAGCGCTGAGCTACATCCCTAGACTTCGAGATTCTTTCTTTTAAATTTATTTTTATGTGTTTTTCCTGCATGTGTATTAGTGTACCACATGCATATCTGGTGACTTTGTAGGCCAAAAGGAGTGTCACATTCCCTAGAGCTGAAGTTATAGACATATAGACACATATGATATTGGGAGCCAAACCCCGGTCCTTTGAAAGGTCAGTCAGTGCTCTTAGCCAGTGGGCCATCGATGGCTCCAGCCTTCCAGACCATTCTTAAATCTCCTAAGAACCCTGTTAACCTGCACCCGAGCTTTTGTGTGTGTGTACTTGGTTGTGGGGCTCAGAGTTCTGTGGGAGATGGCATCCGACTGATGTTCTGTTGGCAGAGGAGGCAATGGCTGTGCTCCAGCACCACGATGCGGTCACTGGTACTGCACGGCAGAACGTTGTAAATGACTATGCAAGGCAGCTGGCAGCAGGCTGGAGACCCTGTGAGGTGTGAGGGGCAGGACCTCGAAGGAACTAAGAAGGGCATGATCCTGGGTGATGGGCGGGCCCCAGAGTACTCTTAGGGGTGGGGTTTTGGGAGGAGGAGGGGGCCCTGCTTGGGAGAGAAGGGGTGGAGCTTACAGGAAATGGGGCTGGGTCTAGGTAGGAGAGACTGGGTCTTGGTAAGGGCACGACCAGGCTTCCTGGGGTGCAGACCTTGGATGCAGGTCTTTTGGTGATCCTCACCAGGTTTTGGTGAGCAACGCTCTGGCGCGGCTCAGCTTCTACAAACAGAACTTCTCATTCTGCCGCGAGCTCAACATCAGCATCTGCCCAGTCAGCCAGAACTCTGACCAAGTGAGTAGAGCTGGGAGGCAGGTGGGACAGAGAGGGCTCCAGAAGGTGAAGCCTGCAGTGAAGGGGATGGAGCGCTTACATAAGTTATGTTTGGAGGGCCATTTTGGGTACAGGGAAACTGGGACAGGATAGTTCATCACAAGGGAAATGGCTTGTCCCGGAAGGCCAGGACAGTGTGGGAAGATGCTCCACTAGATGGGTTTGGAGTCCTGTTGTGACTCTGCCCTTCCTGCCATAGTTCCAGGTAACTGTTTACAACCCCCTGGGCCGGAAGGTGCATCAGATGGTCCGACTGCCAGTCAGTGAAGGCATCTTCTTTGTGGAGGACCCTAATGGAAAGACTGTGCCCAGTAATGTGAGCCTGTACAATGAGAGCCCCCCAACCCTAACACCCCCCACCCCCTGCTTTCCCAATGCATTTCCCCCAGATCTTGTAATATCTCCGTGAGTTTCTTCCTCTTCTGTGTGTCTCTACATCATGAACAACTCCCTCCCACAAGTGACAGCCCTTCTAAATGTCCCCCTTGGAATTTGCCCTCCCTTTCTGACCCCCTCCTCTTTCTTCCTTCCAACAGGCGTTCACTGTGTAGCCCAGGCTAGCCTCCAACTTGTGATCTTCCTGCCTTAAGCTCTTAGATGTTAGGACTGAGGGTTTTGGTCACCTCACTGTTTCCTCAGCAGATTTTCTGTTTATGGACAGCCTCTTCACTCCAGGAGGTCTCCTTTCCTGAACCTCTCAGCCCCCTCCTGTCTCTCTCTGCTTCCTATTTCCTCCCAGACTCCTAGTCTCTCTCTGTATATACCTCCACCCTCCTCCCCTTCTCTCTTCCCTCCTTCCTCTTCTCCCTTTCCTTCCTATTTCTTCTGCAGTGAACTAGGTATAGAATGTGCTAGGCAAATGCTCTTCTTCCTCTCCCAGTCACACCTAGGTTTCTTCTTCTGTCTATTCCTTACCCTCCGAGGTTGATGCTTGTACCCATGACTGGCTTTAGAAGTGTCTTCTTGACTCTTGACTAGCTTCCTCTCTCACTCAAGGTGGTGATGCTTCCCAGCTCCTACAGTAAGAAGTACCGATGGGAGCTGGTGTTCTCAGCCTCAGTGCCTGCCCTGGGCTTCAGCATCTACTCTGTGGTCAAGGTGACTGTCCATAACTCCCAGGCCCAGAGCCTTCAGGCCAGCCCCAGGAGACCCAGGTCCTATATCTTGGCCATTGAAAATGAGGTGAGACTCTATTTGAATGTCCTTCCTTGCCTCTGTGATAAAAATTTAAAGAGTTATAAAAACTGCTTGGATTCTGGGTCCTTGGGTTCTGGGTCAGTCTTTGGTTTACACTCGTCTCTCCTGATTGTGTGTTCTTTAGTGAGGAAAGTGCCCTTTGAGCCTTACTTTCCTTTCTGGAGCAGTTGTGTAAACCTAGTGTAACCATGAGATTGCTATAGCTGTGTCAGGGCCCATGGCAGGTAGGTGTTCAGGGGACATGGAAGGTGATGTGTGATATTTTGTTTGTGTTCTGACAAATAAGCTTGCCTGGAGATCAGAGGGTGGAGCTAGCCACTAGTTAACCACAGAGACCAGGTGGTAATGGCACACACTTATCCCAGCACTCTGGAGGAGGAAGCAAGAAGACCAGGAGTTCAAGGCCACCCTGACCTACACAAAGTTGAATCAGTCTAAAGAGAAACAGAGCCAGACATCGGTGGTACA
Source organism: Peromyscus eremicus (assembly GCF_949786415.1). Taxonomy (NCBI): domain Eukaryota; kingdom Metazoa; phylum Chordata; class Mammalia; order Rodentia; family Cricetidae; genus Peromyscus; species Peromyscus eremicus. The sequence goes on from NC_081420.1 coordinate 126,131,807, forward strand.
AGTTTTTAATCCCAGCACTAGAGGGGTGGAGACAGGAATATAAGGTGGGTGGAGACAGCATCTTGCCCCCATTCAGTCTGAGGATTTGCAGAGGTAAGAAGTTTGTGGTGGCTGGCTGCTCAGCTTCTCTGATATTTTAGCTTTCACCCTCAATATCTGACTCCAGGTTTTTATTATAATTAGGATCATGCTTCAGGAAGGCTTCTTTGATAAGGAGACAGCTGAAGGCTCAGACTGTACCTCAGTGACAGACACTTGCCTAGCATCTGTGAAGCCCTGGGCTCCATCCCCAGCACCTCAGAAATAGTTATAAATGAAGAGCTAGTATCTTAGAATTTTTACTGCTGTGATGAAATACCATGACCAAATCCAGTTGGGAGGAAAGGGTTTATTTTGCTTACACTTCCAGATAACAGTCCATCACTGAAGGAAGTCAGGACAGGAACTCAAGCAGGGCAGGAACCTGGAGGCAGGAGCTGATGCAGAGGCCATAGAGGGTGCTGCTTACTGGCTTGCTCTTCATGGCTTGCTCAGCCTGCTTTCTTATAGCATCCAGGACCGCAAGCCCAGAAGTTTCTCCACTTACCACGGGCTGGGCCTTGTCCCATCATTCACTAATTTAGAAAATGTTCTACAGGCTTGCTGTTATATCTTATAGAGGTATTTTCTCAATTGAGGTTCCCTCTTCTCAGATAACCCTAGCTTTGTGTCAGGTTGACACAAAAGCACCCAGCACAGCTGGAGAAATGGCTCAGCAGGTTAAGAGCATGTACTGTCCTTGCAGAGAACCCAAGTTTGGTTCCCAGTACCCAAGTCTAGCAGCTCATAACCAACTGCCTGTAAGTCCAGGTCTAGGGGGACACAATGCCTCTGGCCTTGTAGGCATCTGCAACCATGTCCACACACCCACCTATACACATTATTGAAAAAAATAATCATAATAATAATTACTGTAACTTCAGGTCTAGGGGGACACAATTCCTCTGGCCTCATAGGCACCTGCAATCATGTCCATATACCCACCTATATACATAATTAAAATAATAATTAATCTTTAAAAAAAATTGTCCTGGGCAGGTGTAGTGGTTAATGCCTTTAATCTTAGCACTTGAGGGGCAGAGGCAGGTGGATCTCTGTGAGTTCAAGGTCAATCTGGTCTACAGAGTGAGTTCCAGGACAGCCAGAGCCACATCGTGCAACCCTGTCTCAAAACCAAAACCAAAACCGACTAACCAAACAACAACAACAAAAAAAAAAAACCAACCCAACCCCCCAAAAAACCCAAAAACCTAAAACACAGGTTAGTGGAATAAAGAAAAGCAGATTGTCCCCTGACCTGGCATATTTGCTTCTTGGGCTCCGTCTTTCATAAAACATACTAAAAGTTGTATCAGGATGGTGTGGACCTTGGTGTGGTGCGGTGTGTCTGTAGTCCTGACACTTTGTGGGCACAGTTAGCATTGGTGGGGCTTGCTGGCCAGCCAGTGTTGTTGAGTTGGTGAACTCCAGGTTTAGTGAGAAACTCTGTCTCAAAAAACAAGGTGAACAGCCTAGTCTGCATAGTGAGTTGAGGCTAGCCAGAGGCACATAGTGAAAACCTCGTTCAAACAATAAAAATAAAAGGGGCTGGAGAGATGGCTCAGTGGTCGAGAGCACCAGCTGCTCTTCCAGAGGACCTGGGTTCAGTTCCCAGCACTCACCTGGCAGCTCACAACTGTCTGTAATTCCAGTTCCAGGGGATCTGACACCCTCACACCAGTGCACATAAAATAAAAACAAATAGATCATTGAAAAAGATTAAAACATAAAAATTATGGTAGAGAACCATTGACACCCAGCCAGCTTTAGCTCCTTGCCTTCCTATGCATCACATGAATGTACACACACAAACATGTACACAGGCAGACATGCCACACAAAAAGTTATAGGATGATACTTCTGTGAAGATAAGTAATGTCCATGCAAGTCTCATTATGATATGTTCATTGTTACTATTCAACATTTCTTTAGATTTTAAAGGAAATGGAAATGTTCTTCAATTTTTGGGGACAGGGTTTCATAGAGCCCTGACTGACCCTGAACTTGATACATAGCTCAAAATGACATTGAACTCCTAATCTTCCGCCTCCACCTCCTGAGTCCTGGATTATAGGCATGTACCACATGTCATATTTATATGGTGCCGAGGGCAAGCACTCTGCCAACTGAGCTATGATCACTATTACAATATAAAAATATTTCTGTGAGTCACTGAAAGCCTTATGGGTTCTGGCATTCAGCTCATGGGTCGGATGATACACTGGTCAAGCTCTTGAGCAGGTGAGGACTGGGGTCACTTTAGGCTACCATAGTTGGCTCTGCTGCTGTGGGGTGTACAGACTGGATCAGTATAGAATTGAGGGTCTCTGCAAAGGGCTGAGTTAGTCCTAGAGGACCATGGTGTGTAGAGAAGTGGCCAGAGGTTAAAGTTGACGGGCACAGTGGTTACAATAGTGTTTGCTTATTGGATCAGGCACAACAGTGGGCGAGATGAAGGAAGTGATTCCAGGGAGGGCTGGAGCTTTCGCTGCCGAGGAGAACCTTGTTCACATGTGTGCTCCATTTCCCCACCCAGTACATCCGGGCTACATTTGACTCTGAAACGGGGTTATTGATGAAGATTGAAAACATGGAACAGAACCTCTCACTCCCTGTGAGCCAAGGCTTCTTTTGGTGAGGAAGGGCTGCTATGTCAGGGCTGGTTGGTGCACAGAGCTGGGGCGGGTGAGAGCTGAGGCCCCTCCCTGATGCTCATTTACTCTGGTCCCAGGTACAAAGCCAGCACTGGTGATGAGGAGAGCACTCAGGCCTCTGGTGCCTACATCTTCAGACCCAGCCATCCTAAACCACTGCTTGTAAGCCGCTGGGCTCGGATCCATCAGGTGAAGGTCTGTAGCCAGAAACTATGAGTGGGTTTGAGGGGTAGGGGTGGGAATGTGGAATGTGGAAACAGGATGTGCCACATGTAGGGTGTTGGTGGGAACTATTTCATCTTCTTTATTTTATTATTTTAAATATTATTATTATTGTGTGTGTGTGTGTGTGTGTGTGTGTGTGTGTGTGTGTGTATGTGTGTGTGTTTCTGTGTGCACATGTGTTAGAGGACAATTTGTGGGAGTCTACCACATGGGTCCCTAGGATAGAATGTGGTTCATCAGCTTGGCAGCAAGCATCTGTACCTGCTGAACCATCTCTCTGCTCCCCAAGAAAGGTTTTCCTGTGTCGCCCAGCCTGGCCTCAAAGCTCTTGATCTTGTCTCAGCCTCTGGCGTGCTAGGATTGTGGAAGTGAGTCACCATGCCTGGCTTTACTTCTCCTTTACATATGGAGTAAAGACCCAGGCTTCACTGCTGATGGAGAAAACCTGCTTTTATAAAGATCTCTGTCAGCATGTTCACATCCATTCCTCGCTTTGGAAATTGGAGATGAAGGGGGTGGCAGCATATAATTGCTTAGAGTTCACCAAGGTCTATAAAGTGAGTTTATGTCTTGGAATGTAGTTTAGATCACTTGCATATGAGTAAAGGCCTGAGTTCTAGCTCCATACCACCATGACAGGGAGGGGCTGTGATAAGAGCACAGGGGTGGCTGAGGCAGGAGGGTCGCAGGTTCAAGGCCAGCCTAGGCTATGTAGTGGGACTTTCTCTCTCTCTCTCTCCACACACACACACACACACACACACACACACACACACACACACACGCTCGCGCGCGCATATGCTGCAACAAAAACATTTATATCTGGGTATGTATTTGATAATTCACTCTTAATTTTTCTTGAGAGTCTCAAGTAGCCCTTAATGATTTTCTGATGTTTCCTTCTGGGGAGAGAAAGGAGTAGATACAGGCTTCTGAGGCTCATATTTGATGTGATTCCCCCTTAAGCAAATTTCTACATACCTATATTAAAATATGGTTTAGAGGCCAGGCAGTGATGGTGCATAACTTGAATCTCAGCACTTGGGAGGCAGAGGCAGGCAGGTCTCCAAATTCAAGGACAGCCTGGTCTCTAGAGTGAGCCCAAGGATAGCAAGAAATACACAGGGAAACCCTGTCTCAAAAAACAAACAAACAAAAAAGATTCTTTCCTTCTGGGCCATGCATGGTGGGCCAAAGGCATGCTGGGATGCCTTTGATCCCAGCACTGAGAGGCAGAGAGGTAGGTGGATCTCTGTGAGTTTGAGGTCAGCCTCGTCTGCATAGTGAGGCCCTATCTCAAAACAACAACAACAACAATAGAAACATTCTTCTAACAGAATGTCTGGCTGGACATCCAGGGAGGTGGAGGTCTCACATTTGCCAACATTTCTCTGTCTGGTTCTTGTCCCTCAAACTTCTTTAATGTTCAACTTCCCCTATTGGTCCAAACAGACACTCAGGCTCCGGCTACCACGTCTGTATTTGAGCCAGAGAGAGGGAAAGGGTCATTCACTGTTCGTACTACCTTGATCATTTTCCATGGGGCAGATTGTGGCCACACAGGTCCTGATAGCACAAAGATGACTAGACATGCAAAGCTGGAATCCTGTTCTAAGGAGGGAAGATGGGGCAATAGTGGATAGCAAGTATATGTGGATTCCGTCAAGGGCTGTGTGGCCTGTTGGGCATGGTAACACACACCTGTAATGCCAGCACTGGGGAGACAGAGGCAGCAGGATCGGGAGTTCAGGGCCAGTTTTCAGTTTTGACTCCTGCACAGTTTGAGGTTAGCCTGAAGTACTTGAGACTCTGCGTCAGAATGAAAAAAAAGAGGTGAGCTGGCCATGGCCAGTCTCTGGATTCTATCAGCAAGGGGTAGAGGTGGGGAGTGGGGGTGGGAGGGTGGAGCTGGTGAGAAGGTTCGGAGGGTACAGGTGCTTTCCACCAAGCCTACCTGTGTTCAGTCCCTGAAACCCACATGGTGGAAAGGGAGAACCTGTTCCTTTAAGTTATGCTTTGATCTCCACATGTATCTTCCACACAATAAAACCAAAGAAGCAGTGAGAACATCATACTGAGTTAGTCTGTGAGGTGGATGTTAGTGGGATATCCCTTTTGGGGATTCTTAGCGATATGAACGTGGCTCACACCAGCCCTCCAATGTGCCTGTAGACAGCCTTGGTGCAGGAGGTACACCAGAATTTTTCAGCCTGGTGTTCTCAAGTGGTTCGCCTGTACCCAGGACAGCATCACTTGGAGCTGGAGTGGACGGTGGGACCAATCCCAGTGAGGTAAGTGGCATATTTTCTGGAGTGGGGAGCAGACACAGTGGTGTGTAGGAGACTCACAAGGGTCCTTTTCCATTGAGCACAGAGATAACTTGGGGAAGGAGGTCATCAGCCGCTTTAATACCCCGATGAAAACAAATGGACAGTTCTACACGGACAGCAACGGCAGGGAAATCCTGAAGAGGAGGTGGGGAAGGGTATCATGGGAGAGTCTGTGGTATGTTGGATTTCAGGGCCATGGGGATTTGGTGATGATATGAGGGTGGGATGATGAAGAGGAAACAGGACTCCAAATCTGATCATATCACACCTCTTCCCAGACGTGATCATCGACCCACTTGGAGATTAAATCAGACTGAACCGGTAGCTGGAAATTACTATCCTGTCAACACTCGAATCTACATCTCGGTACCTATCCTGCCACTGCCTCAGACATGGAAGCACCTCCCAGATACCTGGGGCAGGGTGGGCTCTCACCAGGGACCCACATGTTCAGTCACCCTTACACCTAGGATGGGCACATGCAGCTGACCGTGGTGACCGACCGCTCCCAGGGGGGCAGCAGTCTGAAGGATGGCTCACTGGAGCTCATGGTGAGAGGGGAGCCCCATCCAATCTGGGTCTCTCCCATGAGGCCCACCCAGACCCAGCCAAGCGTGGAGGCTGTTGTTGGTACCCATGTCCTGCCTGTGGCCCTGGTTCCATCCTCTTCCCACTTCTCCCTTTCTTGCGCTGGGATGACAGGCCTGCATCACTGTGCCTGGCTTTGGAATTGTATTTCTAAGTTCCACTTTCCCTCCTCTTATCCAGTCCCTGCTCAGGCCTTGACTTGTCCTGTGATGATCCTCTTGTTAAGCACTTACTTTCTTTGTCCTGGACTCTTGTTAGTTGGGCCTCACTTCTGCTGGGGTCCCCTACCAGCAGACTCCCATCTTGGTCTTTAGTTTCTGTTGGAATTCCTGCAAGGCTGTACCCAGTTTCTGAACTGGGATCACTTGCTATTTCCTCACTCTTTCCTGGCCACTCCTCGCAGGTGCACAGAAGGCTGTTGGTAGATGATGAGCGTGGACTCCTGGAGCCCCTCATGGACTCAGGGACCGGGAAAATTGTGAGAGGGCGCCACCTTGTGCTTTTGAGTTCTGTTACTGATGCAGCTGAAAGGCACCGCCTGCTGGTGGAGAAGGAGGTCCTGTCCCCTCAGGTGGTGCTGGCTCAGGGTGATGGCAGTCCCTATTACTCCAGGGCAGCACCAAGGATGCAGGTGAGGGACAGCGAGAAGAGCAGAAAGGCAGATCCCGAATGATGCCTTCTAAGCCCCTCTTTTGAGGACTGAGTTCACCCTCAGTTTAAGTCTGACCCCTTAGGAGTGAGCTCCTCCCTGTTGTAAGCAATATGCTTCAGTATTGAGTTCAACCTCATCAATGCCCCCTTCCCATTCAGCTTCGTTTCCTGCAAGTCAGTGCTGATTGCCAGCCAGGCTCCGACCAATCTCCTTAGACTTAGCCCTTCTTTCTGCAGTTCTCGGGACTTCGCCAGGACCTACCTCCCCAGGTACATCTGCTTACACTGGCCCGCTGGGGACCAAAGATGGTGCTGTTACGCTTGGAGCACCAGTTCGCTGTGAAAGAAGATTCACGAGGCAACCTGAGCTCCCCTGTAACCTTGAACTTGCAGGTGAGGAGGGTTGAGCTGAGAAGGAGACAGGATGAGAGAGAGACAGGCAAAAACTGGGCTTTGGGGCTCACCTGGACCCATCTATTCCCTGCAGAACCTGTTCCAGGCCTTCACTATCACCCACCTGATGGAGACCACATTGGCAGCCAACCAGCCCCTGTCCAGGGCTTCCAGGCTGAAGTGGATAACAAATACTGGTGAAGACCTGGCAGGATTCCTGCCTGGGGCTGGCAGCTGAGGATGGAGTGTGAGGATTGTTGGCTAGGAGCCAATGTAGAACTTGAGGACAGGGCCTTAAGAGTGAGCAGTTCAGCAAACCAGCAATGCGCCTGGAGTTTGGAGTATGGAATTTTAACCCAAGGATGTGTTGATCTCCATCAGTGTCTAATTCTAGGATGGTGTCTGTCACCTTTGGGATATGAACACTATGGAGTTGGAGGATTTGGGGAATCTTGAGGTGGTGTTCAGGTATAGGGAAGTGGTTTAAAGGTCTGGATGTGAGGCCCTGGGGCAGAGTTGAGAGGTGGGTGTGTATGGCTGTGTCCAGGCCTGAGTTCTCTTCTGCTGATCACCAGGTCCCATCCACTACCCTGCTCCTTCCAAGTTGGATCCTACCTCAGTCACACTGCAGCCTATGGAAATACGTACCTTCGTGGCCAGGGTTCAATGGCAAGAACTCAGGCCTGCCAGGAGGAGGGGCTGATCTCTCCCCTTCCCTTGCTGTAACCACTCACAGACATCATTAAAAGGCTTCTACTAAGACTCAGGTCACCCAGCGACTGTGCATTATTTTTGAGGAGGGACTTAGAGTGTCAGATCTAGGGAGATCAGCTGACTCTCACTCAGCCCTGACCCCAGGCCCTGTCTGGAGGTTACCTCCCCACTGGAATCGCCACACCAACATGTTCTCTCCCCATCTCACTCATCATTTTTTCCCTCTCCTCCCACTTCGATCCTTTGTCCACACAGGCCCCCACACAGCTGTCTCAACAAGCACTGAGGATAGGCCTGTGCAGGACACAGCATCAGAAAACCAGCTCTACCCTGGGTCTTTCTAATCTGGCCTTTGGGTCAGATCTAGGCAAGCAATCTGGGAGGTTCTGGAGAAGGAGGTGGGACAGAAGCAGGTCCCAGTCTTAGACTCCTCACTGGTAGGGGGAGACATCATTCCTCCCCCGTGACATTCTTCCTCTTCTCAACTTGTGGGGCCCCTAGCTAATCCTTCTGAGGCAGAGCCTAGTGCTCTCTGGGATTTTAGTGTGTTCTGCTGTCTGTTAAGTAGATGTTGGGGCTGGAGAAATGGTCCTGATTGAAAGCACAGACTGTTCTTCCAGAGGATTTGAGGTCAGCTTCCAGCACCCACATCAGGTGGCTCACCAAGCTGTAACACCAGCCAGAGGGATCCAGTGCTGCTGGCCTTTGCTGTCCATGCTCATCTCCACTCCTACTCATGTACACACACCCACACATGAAATGGGAAAAAAGTTTTTAAAGGCATTTTCTTTTTTAGTTAAAAATTTTCCATATATCCCAACCACAGTTTCCCCTCCTTCTACTCCTGCTATTAATGCCATCCCCATCCCTTCTCCTGTAGATCCATTCCTCCATTTTCCTTCAGAAAAGAGCAGGCCTCCCAGGCATATCCATATGGCATAACAAGTTACAAGAAGACTAGTCACAAACCTTCATATCAAGGCTGGGTGAGGCAACCCAGTAGGAAGAAAAGGGTCCCAAGGGCAGGTGAAAGAGTGAGAGACAGCCCCACTCCCACTGTTAGGGGGGTCCCACAAAACACCAAGCTAACACGGTAACATATATGCAGAGGACTAGCACAGAGATGTTGTAGCTGGTGTGTAATCCGTACCTAGGAGACTGAAGCAGGAGGTTCTAGTTCTAGGTCACGGTTAGTGAGACCCTCTCACAAACAAACAAACAAACATATAAATAAAAATAAAGACTTGGTGTTGTGGTTCAAGCCTGTAATTCTAGCATGAGGGAGGTTGAGTAAGATCAGTGTATTAGGATTCTCTAGAGGAACAGAACTTACAGAATGAATGAAGATATATATATATATATCTCAAGTTCTAGGTCAGCCAGGGCTACATAGAAAAACCTTGTCTTGAAAAACAAAATCAGTGGAAAAAAGCAGTGATTTTCAACTTTTTTAATGTTGCAACCCTTTAATGCAGTTCCTCATGTTCCTCATGTTGTGATCCCAACCATAAAATTATTTTCTCTGAGAAAACGATTGGGAACTTCAGATGCAAGTATAATCAACAGAATGCAAGAGATGGAAGAGAGAATCTCTAGCGTTGAAGACACAATAGAAGAAATAGATTCATCAGTCAAAGAAAACACTAAAGTCAACAAAGTCATGAACCAAAATGTCCAAGAAATTTGGGACACCATGAAAAGACCAAACCTACGAATAATAGGGGTAGAAGAAGGAGAAGAATACCAACTCAAGGGCACAGAAAATATATTCAACAAGATCATAGAAGAAAACTTTCCCAACTTAAAGAAGGAAATGCCTATGAAGATACAGGAAGCCTATAGAACACCAAACAGACTAGACCCCCAAAAAAAGTCCCCTCGCCACATAATAATTAGACAATTAAATGTACAGAATAAAGAAAGAATATTAAGAGCAGCAAAGGAAAAAGGCCAAGTGACATATAAAGGCAAACCTATCAGAATAACACCCGATTTCTCAATGGAGACTTTGAAAGCCAGAAGGTCCTGGACAGATGTAATGCAGACACTAAGAGACCATGGATGTCAGCCTAGACTAATATACCCAGCAAAACTTTCAATCAACATAGATGGAGTGAACAAGACATTCCATGACAAAGCCAGATTTAAACAATATTTATCCACAAACCCAGCCCTACAGAAAGCACTAGAAGGAAAATTCCAACCTAAGGAAGTCAGATACACCCTCGAAAACGCAGGCAATAGATAAAGCCACAGCAGTAAACCCCAACGAAGAAAAGTACACACACATCACCACCAAAAAATAACAGGAATGAACAATCACTGGACATTAATATCCCTCAATATCAATGGACTTAACTCACCTATAAAAAGACATAGGCTTACAGAATGGATACGAAAGCAGGACCCATCTTTCTGCTGCATACAAGAAACACATCTCAAATTCAAAGATAGACACTACCTAAAAATAAAAGGCTGGGAAAAGACTTTCCAATCAAACGGTCTTAAGAAACAAGCGGGTGTAGCCATCCTGATATCCAGCAAAATAGACTTCAAACTAAAATCAATCAAAAGAGATCAAGAAGGGCATTACATACTCATCACAGGAAAGATCCACCAAGATGAAGTCTCAATTCTGAACATTTATGCCCCAAACACAAGGGCACCCACATATGTAAAAGAAACATTATTAAAGCTTAAATCACATATAAAACCCCACACATTAATAGTGGGAGACCTCAACACCCCACTTTCACCACTGGACAGATCCCTCAAATCGAAACTTAACAGAGAAATAAAGGACTTAATTGATGTCATGACTCAAATGGACTTAATCGACATCTACAGAACATTCCATCCTAACAAAAAAGAATATACCTTCTTCTCAGCACCCCATGGAACCTTCTCTAAAATCGACCACATACTTGGTCACAAAACAAATCTAAACAGATACAAAACAATTGGAATAACCTCCTGTGTTCTATCAGACCACCATGGTCTAAAGTTGGATTTCAACAACAACAAAAACTACAGAAAACCTACAATCTCATGGAAACTGAACAATACCCACCTGAATCACCAATGGGTTAAGGAAGAAATAAAGAAAGAAATTAAAGACTTCCTAGAGATCAATGAAAATGAAGACACCACATATCCAAACCTATGGGACACTATGAAAGCAGTACTAAGAGGGAAATTCATAGCACTAAACGCCCACATAAATAAACTGGAGAAATCTCACACTAGTAACTTAACAGCACACCTGAAAGTTCTAGAACAGGAAGAAGCAAAGTCTCCCAGGAAAAATAGATGCCAGGAAATTATCAAAGTGAGAGCTGAAATCAATAAAATAGAAACAAAGAGAACAATACAAAAAATTAATGAAACAAAGAGTTGGTTCTTTGAGAAAATCAACAAGATAGACAAGCCCTTATCCAAACTAACCAAAAGACAGAGAGAGAGCATCCAAATCAACAAAATCAGAAATGAAAAGGGGGACATAACAACAGACATTGAGGAAATCCAGAGAATCATCAGGTCATACTTCAAAAACCTCTATTCCACAAAACTGGAAAACCTAAAAGAAATGGATAATTTTCTGGATAGGTACCACATACCTAAATTAAATCAAGACCAGATAAACTATTTAAATAGTCCAATAACCCCTAATGAAATAGAAACAGTCATTAAAAGTCTCCCAACCAAAAAAAGCCCAGGACCAGATGGTTTCAGTGCAGAATTCTACCAGATCTTCAAAGAAGAGTTAATACCAATACTCTCTAAATTGTTCCATACAATAGAAACAGAAGGAACATTACCAAACTCCTTCTATGAGGCTACAATTACCCTGATTCCCAAACCAAACAAGGATACAACAAAGAAAGAGAACTACAGACCGATCTCCCTCATGAACATTGATGCAAAAATACTCAATAAAATACTGGCAAACAGACTCCAAGAACACATCAAAACAATTATCCACCATGATCAAGTAGGATTCATTCCAGGGATGCAAGGATGGTTCAACATACGAAAGTCTGTCAATGTGATACACCATATAAACAAACTCAAAGAAAAAAACCACATGATCATCTCACTAGATGCTGAAAAGGCATTTGACAAAATCCAACACCCCTTCATGATAAAGGTCTTGGAGCGATCAGGAATACAGGGAACATACCTAAACATAATAAAGGCAATTTACAGCAAGCCAACAGCCAACATCAAATTAAATGGAGAGAAACTCAAAGCAATCCCACTAAAATCAGGAACGAGGCAAGGCTGTCCGCTCTCTCCATACTTATTCAATATAGTACTTGAAGTTCTAGCCAGAGCAATAAGACAACATAAGGAGATTAAGGGGATACAAATTGGAAAGGAAGAAGTCAAGCTTTCCCTATTTGCAGATGACATGATAGTATACTTGAGCAACCCCAAAGATTCCACCAAGGAACTGATACAACTTATAAACACCTTCAGCAACATAGCAGGATACAAGATCAACTCAAAAAAATCAGTAGCCCTCCTATATACAATGGACAAAAAAGCGGAGAAGGAAATCAGAGATACATCACCCTTTACTATAGCCACAAATGACATAAAATACCTTGGGGTAACACTAACCAAGCAAGTGAAGGACCTATATGACAAGAACTTTAAGTCCCTGAAAAAAGAAATTGAAGATGTCAGAAAATGGAAAGATCTCCCATGCTCATGGATAGGCAGAACTAACATAGTAAAAATGGCAATCTTACCAAAAGCAATCTACAGATTCAATGCAATCCCCATCAAAATACCAACACAATTCTTCACAGACCTGGAAAGAATAATACTCAACTTCATATGGAAAAACAAAAAACCCAGGATAGCCAAAAGAATCCTGTACAATAAAACAACCTCTGGAGGCATCACGATCCCTGACTTCAAGCTCTACTATAGAGCTACAGTAATAAAAACAGCTTGGTACTGGCATAAAAACCGACATGTGGACCAATGGAATCGAATTGAAGACCCTGACATTAATCCGCACACCTATGAACAAATAATTTTTGACAAAGAAGCCAAAAGTGCACAATGGAAAAAAGAAAGCATCTTCAACAAATGGTGCTGGCAAAACTGGATATCAACATGTAGAAGGCTGCAAATAGATCCATATCTATCACCGTGCACAAAACTTAAGTCCAAGTGGATCAAGGACCTCAACATAAACCCAGCTACTCTGAACCTGCTAGAAGAGAAAGTAGGAAGTAGTCTTGAACGCATTGGCATAGGAGAACACTTTCTAAATAGAACACCAGTAGCACAGACACTGAGAGAAACAATCAATCAATGGGACCTCTTGAAACTGAGAAGCTTTTGTAGGGCAAAGGATACGGTCAACAAGGCAAAGCGACAGCCTACAGAATGGAAAAAGATACTCACCAATCCCACATCTGACAGAGGACTGATATCCAGAATATATAAGGAACTCAAGAAATTAGACATCAAAATGCCCGACAGTCCAATTAAGAAATGGGCTATAGAACTAAACAGAGAATTCTCAACAGAGGAAACTCAAATGGCTGAAAGACATTTAAGGAATTGCTCAACATCCCTAATCATCAGGGAAATGCAAATCAAAACAACTCTGAGATACCACCTTACGCCTGTCAGAATGGCTAAGATCAAAAACACTGAAGACACCTTATGCTGGAGAGGATGTGGAGCTAGGGGAACTCTCCTCCACTGCTGGTGGGAATGCAAGCTTGTACAACCACTTTGGAAATCAATATGGCGCTTTCTTAGAAAATTGGGAATCCATCTCCCCCAAGATCCAGCTATACCACTCTTGGGCATATACCCAAGGAATGCTCAACCACACCACAAGAGCACTTGTTTGGCTATGTTCATATCAGCATTGTTTGTAATAGCCAGAACATGGAAACAACCTAGATGCCCCTCAACTGAAGAATGGATAAACAAAATGTGGTACATATACACAATGGAATACTACTCAGCAGAGAAAAACAATGACATCATGAGGTTTGCAGACAAATGGATGGACCTAGAAAAAATCATCCTGAGTGAGGTATCCCAGACTCAGAAAGACAAACATGGTATGTACTCACTCATAACAGGGTACTAGATGTGGAACAAGGATGACTGGACTGCTACTCACATCACCAGGGAGGCTACCTGGAAATCAGGACCCCAAGAAAAACACAGGGATCGCCCAATGACAGAGAAATGGAATGAGATCTACATGAACAGCCTGGACAGGAGTGGGGGTAGTTAAAGGTGAGGGTCGAGGGAAAGAGAGCTTGGGTGAGTGGGAGATTCCAGCTGGATCAACAACAGAGAGGGAGAACAAGGAATAGGAGACCATGGTAAATGAAGACCACATGAGAATAGGAAGAAACAAAGTGCTAGAGAGGCCCACAGAAATCCACAAAGATACCCCCACAACAGACTGCCGGCAATGGTCGAGAGACAGTCCGAATTGACCTACTCTGGTGATGGGATGGCCAAACACCCTAATTGTCGTGCTAGAAACCTCATCCAACTACTGAGGGATCTGGATGCAGAGATCATGACTAGGCCCCAGGTGGATCTCTGGGAGTCCAATTAGCGAGAATGAGGAGGGTTTATTATGAGAGAGAATTGTTGAGACCAAGGTCGGATAAAGCACAGAGACAAATAGCCAAACAAACGGAAACACATGAAATATGAACCAATGGCTGAGGGGTCACCAACTGGATCAGGCCCTCTGAGTGGGTGAGACAGTTGATTGTCCTGATCTGTTTGGGAGGCATCCAGGCAGTGGCACTGGGTCCTGTGCTCATTGCATGAGTCGGCTGTTTGAAACCTGGGGCCTATGCAGGGTCGCTTGGCTCGGCCTGGGAGGAGGGGACTGGACCTACCTGGACTGAGTCCACCAGGTTGATCTCAGTCTGTGGGGAAGGCTTTGCCCTGGAGGAGATTGGAATGGGAGGCAGGCTGGGGGGAAGGTGAGGGGGGCGTGAGGGGGGAGAACAAGGGAATCTGTGCCTGTATGTAGAACTTAATTGTATTGCAAAATAAAAATTAAAAAAAAAATTATTTTCATTGCTATTTCATAACTGTAATTTTGCTACTGTTATGAATCATTGTGGGGTCTCCATTTTTCTCATGGTCCATTGGCCACCAGTCTGCGAGGACAGAGGGAGCAGAGGTGTCCTGCAGGGCTTCGTGTGGCCTGTGAGTGTGACGGAGTCAGCTCCCGGGACTCAGCTTCAGCTCAACTTTATTTCAGGGTGAGGGGAATATGTAGGATGGGGACAGCAGCTGGGGCATCACCTAATTTGTGTTTGGCAGCAGGGTCCTATCATACAGCTGGAGCACAACACCTAGTTTTCATATGGGGGGCAGGGGGAGAGCATTTGCAGGGAACTGTGTCAAAGGTCACACTTAAGTCAGGCATCCAAGCTCAGGGACAGCTTCCAAATAAGTCAGGCACCCATGCCTAGAGACACTATCCAAATGATGTAGAGAGGGAGTCCTGCTGCAAAGGGAGTCCTCCATAATACGCCGAGCTCAGAGAGCTATCCGGACATGGTAAACTGCAACCTTAAATGCAGGGTTCTCCAACAAATTGTAATATAAATATCTGATATGCAGGATATCTTATGTGACCCCTGTGAAAAGGTTGTTCAATCCCCCAAAGGGATCATGACTCACAGGTTGACAACCACTGCCTCAAAGGCTTGTGGAGGGTGGAACATCCAAGCCCCTTTGTAGCCTGGCAATTTGCAGTCACCCACCAAAAGTGGGCTTGACAGGGATCTAATGGGTTAGGGAGGAGGAGCTTGTGGGGTGCTGTTTCTGGGTGTGCCTTTTGGACAGAATTCCAAAATCTATGAAGGCCACCAGGACACAGGCCTACACAGGGGCTGTTCCTTATCTTTCTGATGACAAGGACTGGACCTGAGTGGACAGGAAGGCCAGGGGTTGGTAAATCCATGTTGGCCTTGTAATGTTTCCAACACTGAAATGGGCAGTTTAATACTAGAGTTAGGTAGAAGGAAACACCGTGGATTCTGCTGTGGACCGTGACACAAAACATGCCTCCATTTTTCTAAGTCTCTCTCTTGAAGGAATAGGCCAGATCTGCTAGGAGGCCCAAGTAGGGCTCCCTGTACTTAACCATCAGATCAGGCCTGACATCCCTAGGGGAGACATGGGATAAACAATGTCCACTCCTCCTTCATAGGGTTTCTATGACAAACCAAAGTTCCATCCCACCAAAGTTCATCCTGAGGAATTGTAACAGGCTCTGAGACCTCAGCTCACCTGACTCTGTGATGGAAGTACCATTCAGGCCGTAAAACTCAGAATGTAGCCAGCACCATCTAATCCATCGTAGTCCATAGTTCTGGGAAAGTTCTAAATGGACTAACCTTGCTTTTTGGCTCCTGTACTTCTGCTTCTGGCTAACTGTTCTTGCTAGCTGAAGTGTGTCCACCCAGGATGTGGTTTTAAAAGGTCACCCGAGAAAGGCTCAGAGCTACAAAGGGATCCCAAACACCCAGGCTGACAATATAGGTTTTTGATTGGCTTAAACCTATGTCCAAGCAGTCTTCTCTGGTGGATACCCCACAACACTGTGTCTTCGAGAAGCATTAATTTAGACTTGTTTGTGCATTACATTATTTCTTTTCTGTGTGTTGCACAGGTATGGAAAGTTTCTGGGAACTTAAGGCAGGGAAGCTTAGATCTTCACAGAATCACTGTACTTCTGAGCTACTTCCAAACAACACATATTTAAACATGCATTTGGATAAAACATGGAAACAATATGTTTTGGCAGACCCAAACAGTGCAACCTGCATCCAGCTATACTTTAGTTATGTTAAAAGTACCATTTTGTGTATTATCTTATTGATGGCCACAGTAGTTTGATGGTGAATATATTCATCAATATGAAATATAACATTTAGCAATGCTTTCCTCCAAAAGAACAAAGGATTCCCTTCCTATGGCTGCAGAAGGAAGTGATTCCCAATCAGCTAAGGGTCATTTTCTCAGAGCCTTTCATCTCCCTTTCCTTTCTGTGATGGTGGGGAAAATTATCAAATAAAAGACAAGCAGATCACGCTTCATACTGGTTAGCAGGACAGAAGTTAGACAACTGCAGTGTTGATGACTACAGTGAATACAAATGTCCACACTGGGGAAGGGTGGGTTGGTTTCACCAGTCCCCCTAGCTGAGCTTCATGCAGGTATTCCTCTAGAAAGAGACAAAACAAAATATCCCAATAGGCTTGGGGGAAAGGGAAGTTAGAACAAACCTACTCCAACAGATTCACGAAACACAGCAAGGGAACAGAAAGAATATGACACAACCATCACCCATAACCAGCTGCCATAAAAGAGAATCTAAAACTACAGAGTTAGCTGAATGTCTGAGGAAGAACTCAGAGTTTTGCTTTTGAAAAGAACCAATGATTATCTAGAAAAGGCAAACAAATGTAAGAATTAAGGAAATGTACCCAAGATCTTGAGAAGACAGCCTCCAAAGTGAATTCATATTACTGTAAATTGAGGGTGAAAGTGCAAACTACAGAGGAAAAACTTAGCAAGGAAATAAAACACAATTGAAAGACAATTGTGTCTATTGAGAGCTGCTGGTAGCAAAAGACCATGGGAGTATAGAGCAGGTGACAACTAGTGTTCAGAAGGTCAACCCATCACAACCAAGGGTTCTGTTGGAGGAAACCATCACACAAGGTGTTATGGAATTACTGCCTTTTGAGTGAACTGGCTGTTTCTTGTTGTAAACTTCTTGTGCAATAACAGCTCTGATTCTCCCCATTTACCGTGCATCTCCATGTAATGTGTACATGTAATCTCATGATTGCATCTCAATCTTATGGGCACACATAACTGTGGATAGTATAGAAGATGGTTTCTTATTTAACTGTACAATTTTTATGATTAGAAACATACTAAATATGCTTCATAACTAGGTCTATTGTTCCATGTGGACTGTAGACACTTAGAGGTCTTGTTCTCCATCCTTAGCCATTGACAAGAGAAAGTTGGTCAGACAAAGTGTCCTTTTAGAACTTTCACAGAGTGGAATTGCAGGTACCTGGCCTTGTTAGATCAAAACCCTTCAGAAGAACTGTAGTGAAGCAGAAGTGATAGTGCAGGTGTCTGGCCTTGGTCTATCTTAGTCCTTCAAGAGATCAATAGCACCGATGTTGCCCTAAGCTTCCTCCACCGGCACCTCCCCGCTCTGATTCAAAAAGCAATTAACAGTGTATTTATTTCTACACCAGTTTTTAATGCAAGATTTTAGGTTCAGTGAACTAATTATGTATAGGTCCTGAGATTCAGGTGATTAACAGAAAAAAGCTGTTAACTGACTAACCATGTCCAGATATTACTAATCACATAAAATAGTACACATATTCTTTGCCTTTTCCTTAAATCTCTTGTTGGTTTAATTTCTTCCCTTGTAGCTATCCCTTTAAAAGATAGCCAGAACTTTTTCCAATCTACAGGTGTTGTCATTCACCGATTAAGCTGACCAAGTCTTTGCCAAGTGTGACTCTTACAGAATCCTTGTCCCTGAGAGTTTGCATTGTAGTTTGTACTAACAAGTAGTTAATATATTCAATTCATATATATATATATATATATATATATATATATATATATATATATATATATATATGAATGCTTGGGGAGAACAAAGGAAAAAGAATCAAGATAGAACAATGAGAAAACAGCAGAAGAAGAGACAGAAAGGAGCTAGGTATGAGAACTGCAAAGAGGCTGTGTAGAGAGAATTGATTTAGAAGAATAAAGTGAATGGACTAAAGAGCTCCATGTGCTTAGATTCATTTGATATCCCACAGTTTAGTATTCTAGCTGCTTGTAGCATCTGTTATGGACACTGGTAGAAATCTCCTCTGAACAGGCACCTGTAGAGAATTTGTTATGTGTACACTAAATTTCAGGTCCACTTGATACAAGCTATAGTCACCTGAGAGAAGGGAACCTCTAATGAGAAAATGCCTCCATAGGATCAGGCTGTGGGCATTTTCTTAATTAGTGATTGATGTGGGGAGGCTCAGCCCATTGTGGTAGGTCACCCCTGGGCTGGTGGTCCTGGCGTCTATAAAAAGTAGGTTGAAGCTGGGTATGGTGACATACACCTTCAATCCCAACTCTTGGGAAGCACAGGCAGGCACACTTCTGAGTTTGAGGCCATCCTGGTCTATAGAGCGAGTTCTGGAACAGCCAGAACTACACCAAGAAATCCTGTCTTGGAAAAAAGAAGAAGCAGGCTGAGCAAGCCAGTAAGTAGCACTCCTCCATGTCCTCTGCATCAGCTTCATCCTGCAGATTCCTGCCCTGTTTGAGTTCCTGCTGTGACTGCCTTTAATGTTGAACAGTGATGTGGAAGTATAAGCCAAATAAGCTTTTCCTCCCAATTGCTTTTGGTCATGGTGTTTATTATAGCAATAGATACCCCAACTAAGACAGCAATCAAACAGAAACACCTGAAATGAAGGAAACTGTCAACTAAATAAAATCTACAGCAGACATCATCATTAATGGACAAGACCATGCAAAAGAAAGAATTTCAGGAATGGAGGACAAAGTTGAGATAATACCAAGGGACATTATATAATCGGGGGGGGGGGGAACCCTAAGGCACCTAAATGATATTTTCAAATGATCTGGGATATTCAAGAGGATAAAGTTGAAAGTAATGGTGTAGAAGAGGGAACAGACATAAAATTGAATGGCACAGAAAACTAATGAGGGTGGGAAGAAAGCCACTCCCCCTCATGCAGTTCTGCTCAAATGGGGGCTATCCAA
Organism: Peromyscus eremicus; assembly: GCF_949786415.1. Lineage (NCBI taxonomy): Eukaryota > Metazoa > Chordata > Mammalia > Rodentia > Cricetidae > Peromyscus > Peromyscus eremicus. The sequence continues at coordinate 126,151,290 of NC_081420.1, forward strand.
CCAGGGTCCTCAAGGCCCCAGTTGGTGGGAAGAGAGCCATGAGCATGTGGACCTTATTATGATAAGGAAATATGTGGTGGAGAAATGGGAGAGAGAGAAGCAGAATGGATCACGAGCTATGGAAAGATGCAGTAAGGAAGAAATGAAGATGTGAGGAATGGGCAGATGTTGGAGGCCTGCTTGTGCCCACCCCCTCTCCCCTCCAGCCATGATGAAGGCAGTGAGGGGTAGACTGAGGGGCCATGTTGATGTCCCGGCTGGGTGGCTGCCAAAGGCCATGTCTGGGCCCCTGGTCCTACAGTAGCCAGGGTCTATGTTGATGTCCACCACTCCTGTTGCCAATGAGTGCCATGCTGATTCCAGTGGGTTGGACCACCTCCTGGGGCCATGTTTGGCTCCATGAGTCACACTGCCACTGGGGCCGTACCTATCTGGGCAGGCTTTGTCGCCAACTGGGGCCATGGAGACAACCAGGCTTAGGCTGCTGCCAAAGACCATGTCTGGGTCCATGAACCTACTGTGGCTGCCGATGTCTATGTTGATGCCCATGTCCCATGGTTCCACAAAGGCCACATGAAGGCTGGGGTCTGAACTGAAACCTGTGGCCTTATTGGTGTCCAGGGGCTATGCTGCTGCCAGAGCCATCCTGATCTGAGTGGCTGGGGCTACCACTTGGAGCTTGGATGTCGACCAGGCCAAGCTGCTGCCTGGGGCCCAGCAGCAACTGGGGTCTGTGTTGAAGTCTGTGGCCCAGGTTGCCACTAGGGCCCATACAGAGTCCCAAGATCTGGGCCTGAGGCTGTGGCTTGGTTGGAGTCTGGGGGCCACACCACAGCTTGGGTCACACAGATCAGGGTGGCCTGTGCTGCCATCCAGGGCCATGGTGTTATCTGGGTCCAGGCTGCTGCTGAGGACCATGTCTGGGTCGGTGGCCCTATAGTGACTGGGGTTTGGGTTGATGTATGTGGCTCCTGTTGCCACCGAGTGCCATGAGGTTGCACAGGGTCAGATTAGCCACCTCAGTTTAGGATGGTGTCCAAAGGTCAGGATGCATTCAACATCATGGTGACATCCAGGCCAGAGATGTAGCTGAGGGCCATGTCAGGGTCTGTGGCCCTACTGCTGCAAGGGTCTGTGCTGATGTCCGATGCTCCTCTTACCATCGAAGGCCATGCAGACACTTGAGATCGAGGGCCATGTTGGTGTCTCAGAGCCATACTGCTGCTAGGGCAGTGGTGACATCCAGACTTAGCTGTTGTTGAGAACCATGTTGGGTCCATGGTCCTACATCAGCTGGGGTCTGTGCTATTAAGGAGTTCAGGTGAGGATCCAGTGAGGATGGTGTACCAGAAACCAAAGGCCTTGAACCAGACCAGTGACTCACTGCAATGAACATTTGCCAGTCAAGCTGATGGGACAAAGTGGCATACTCTATGGCACACCGAGGCCTCCAATGCCACTGGGATGAGGGAAGAGTGATGGAGAGGGAGGAAAGAAGGAGAAGCAAAGGGAATTTTATGTTTTGTTTTTTTTTTTTTTAGTGTTCTTGATTACTGTGTTTTGTTTTCCTTCGTGGTGGGATGTGGCAGGGATGAGGGGTGGATATGGGGGGACTGGGAGGTGAGCAGAATTGGGGTGCATGATGTGAAACTGCTAAAGAGTCAACAAAGAAGTTAAATAAAAAAAGATTTATTCCAAAAAAAGAAAAACTAAGTAAATTACAGAGAGAGAGAGAGAGAGAGAGAGAGAGAGAGAGAGAGAGAGAAAGGCCTCAAATTAGAGAAAGAAATTGGTGTATAGAACTCCATATAGACAAACAGAGAAGAAACTCTCCACAACATACAGCAGTCAGGATGTCAAAAATATAAGTTAAAAAATAATTGTAAAAGCAGCTTGAAAAAGATGACAACTCACAGGCAAAGACAGAAAGATCAGAATCGCCCCAGGTTTTTCATCTGCCTTCACAAAGGCCAGAAGTACATAAAATGAGTTACTTCAAGCTCTGAAAGCAAACTACGACCCAAGAATTCTGTATTCTGCAAAGCTGTCTTTCAATTTGATGGAGAAATAAAGGTATTTCAAGACAAACACAAATTAAGGCCATTCACGACAACCAAGCCAGACACTGCAGAAGGTTTATATTGGAATACCTCATAGGGAGAATGGAGGACAGCTGTCTTCATGTGAAGCATGAGCATACACTTTATGAAAACAATAGATAAGCTAGACTTGAGAAAGAAACAACCCCCTTCAACACAGCAACTCAGCAAACCCTCAAAACCAATATAGGAGAAGAAAAAGAAATACCAATAATTCAGCAAAGCAGAAGAACATCACTTCAAAAATTTAGAGAAAATAGCAAGCCCCTTCCTATAATAATCTTAAATGTAAATTGTACGTGGTCATTTCTTTCCTGCCTGTCAGCTTCTAAGTAACAGACTTAGAGATTGGATATGAATTACAAATGATCAGCTGATATCTCAGGCTTGTAACTAGATAACTCTTACACTTAAATTAACCCATCTTTCTTAATTATGCTTTGCCACATGGCCTGGTACCTTTTCTCACTCCAGCATGTCTGTCTTGCTTCTGTGTGTCTGCCCGTGACTCCCTGACTTTGCCCTTCTTCCCACTCCCCCCCCCTCCAGCATTCTTCCTGTCTTAGGCTGTCTCACCCAATCTCTTTCTGCCTAGCTATCTGCCAAGGAGCTTTTCATTAACAATGAGAGCAACACATTTTCACAGTGTAGAGGATTATTCCACAGCAATAAATGGCCCCAGTTTACCACTAAAAAGATACAGACTGATGGACTGGATTAAAAAGCAAGAACCAACTATACATTCTCTCCAAGAAACACACTTACCCAGCAAAGAAACCAAATCCACAATGTCAAAGGATGGAAAACAAACTACCAAGTGTGATGGCTAATCTTGGTTGTCAACTTAACTACATCTGGAATCAACTAAAACCCAAGAATCTGGGCACACACGCAAGGCGTTTCTCTGAATAGATCATTTGAGGTGGGAACACCTGCCCTAAATCTGGATCTTTTGAGGTCAGAAGAACTACCCTAAATCTGGGCCATATCTTCTGAATAGGCCCATAGAATAGGAAATGGAAGTTGGAAGTTTTTGCTTTTTGCCTGCTTGCCCTCATTCTTGCTGGCAAGCTCATCTATCCTGTTGTTGAGGCTTTCCTTTGCTGGTATTACTTCTTCAGAACTCCAACATAGACTGAAGACTAGCAGCTCTCTAGGACTTCCTGGGGATTCCATCCGCAACTGGGACTGCTGAGACGTCCAGTCTGTGGATTGATTGTTTTGGAACTACTTGATCCACAGCATGGAAGCCACTCTAATAATTTACACACACACACACACACACACACACACACACACACACACACACACACACACGTTCATTCTATCAGTCTGTTCCTTTAGAGAACCCTGACCAATATACCAAGCAAATGAAAAATATAAACAAGCAGATGTTACTATCTTTCTATAAGGAAAAGTAAACTTTGTAGCAAAATTAATGAGCTGAACTTAGGAGACATTCAGAATATTCCCCCAACAGATAAGAAATACACATATTTCTCAGCAGCACACATAACCTTCTCCGAAAGTAAACAAGCCTCAACAAAGCAGAGAACAAACAACAAAACTAAGATAATTCCTTACATCTTATCAGACCACAATGAAATAAAACTAGAAATCAACAATGAGAGAAATGACCCAAACCACAAAAATACTTGGAGGCTGAAGGATGCGTTGTTGAATGAACAGTTGGGGACCATTCAAGAAATCAGACAGGACATTTTAAGATTTCCAGAAACAAATAATAATAAAAACAGAACCTATCAGACCTCTGAGACACAGCCGAGACAGCCCTAAAAGGAAAGTTTGTAGTAAATGATGACACTGTACCCAAGGTGACTTTTCTACTGGGATTCTCATCTGCTGTGTTCTTTTCCTCCACATGGGGGCAGTGGTGAGGCTCAGCAGCCAGTGGGAAAGATGGGAAGTGGGAGGAGCTGCTGTAGGCTCCAGCCTAGGGTCTGGATCACTCTCCATTGTCTTTCCCTGCACTCCTTCTCTTGCTGGCAAACTTTCAGAATAAAGGAGGTGACATCAGCGATGCCTAGGTGCATAGAGCTGAAGGAGTCTGTAGGAAAAAATCAAGAAATCAGCAAAGAGGAGTAAAGGAAGAATTAACACAGTTGCACTTTTTTTCAACAAAGCACATGATTTTAATTACTATGAAAAAGCTCCACTCTGAGCCCCAGTGGTGGTGCATGCCTTTAATCCCAGTACTCCAGAGGCAGAAGCAGGTGAATCTCTGTGAGTTCAAGGCCAGCCTGTTCTAGAGAGTGAGATCCAGGACAGCCAGGGCTGTACAGAGCAACCCTGTCTCAAAGAAACAAACAAACAAAAAAACAAACAAAAAAAAAAACCAAGTATGAAAAAATGGGGGGGGGGAAGCCCCACTCTGTAGTTTCTTGTGAAGTCCTGGCACACCCAGATGATTGGTGCTCATATTTCACACAGAACACACACAAAGTAGTCTAGAAGAGAGACATGTCTAAGGTTTATGGTGGTCCAGGGCAATTAGGGTTGTTTAGGATTAGCATAGCAGATGCAGATCAACAGTAGGGACTCAGATTGCAAAGCTGAGGTGCTTCCTGTACCCAGACATCCCTGGGAGCAGTGGGGTGGGAAGTGCCTGTTTGACTGTGTCAAGTAGGGCACCTGGGAGGTGGGAGGGGACCTAGGAGACTTTTGGGATGGCCCTGTGTGAGGAGGGGACTCAGGCAGGGGTCCCCAAGAGTGACCTCACTTCCTTAACAATGACCCAACAATGCAGAACCCTGCAACCAGGCAGCCAGCTGCTTAGAGACAGCCTAGCAGGCTCATTTGTCCTGATACTCTAGTCAGAGCAGGATGTTTTCTTGTTGTCTTGGGATTACTCGAGGCTCAGACCATAAGAAAGAGAAAAGAGGAGGCCGTGGTGGAGGCCATGGTGGTACCCGGAGATCCCGGGTTCACTCCTGGCTCCAACGCCTCTGGCCATTTGGCCGGAGAGGAACAAACTCAACCCAGGGCAGCCAGGGCCAGGATCACACAGACCAGGTAATCACTCTGAAATCTCAGAGTTTCCCCAAATTTCACTTTGGGAGTTTGGCAGTGTAAAGATTCAGGAAAACTTGGAATAATAATAGCCAATCAGAATGTTGTAGTCCTGTGCCTGTTGGAACCATCCACCTTGATCTCTCCTCAGGTTGAGAAGGAGTCTGCCCCAAAGGACCTGAAGGAGTCCTATGGAAAGTCTCGCTTCAGTGCTTTGGAAGAGGTGGTGATTCGCCTGGTGATTTCCCTGCAGACTGGGGATGCCTCTGTTGTTCTCACGTTCATTTACATATATCAAAGGTTTGTCACCATGCAGCGGGTGCCAGGCCTGCTGTTCAAGCAGTGAGTGCCCACCTCCAAGCTCAGAGGCCTCAGATCCTCTCCTGGTTATGGGAAGCTCTCTGCCTTCCTCTGAGCCTCCTTATTTTCTAGAGTGTTGTTGACTATTCACCCAACAGCATGAAGTCAGAAAGTGCTTCCTCCAGGCTCGGCCTTAGGGACTGGTGTGTCCAGAGCTGAGACTCTAATGAGTGTGGATGTTCTCTGTACCTTCAAGAAGCTCTCTATCCTTGGCCCAGTTTTTCTGAGCCTTGACCAAAGCACTTCTCCTATTGTAAAGGAGGTTCTAGAATTCCTATTGGAGTACCGAATAGAGATGTGTCCAGAGTGGAGACCCGTGGAGGGTAATCCAAGGAACCTGGTGTGCACTGGGATGTCTGGATAGAGATGTTTGTGATCACCCACTGCACAAACATATTTGAGGCACCTACTGTATCAGGGTGAATTCATAATACTGAGAGCAGACAGGACTTCTAGGTACTGGACTTAGATTCCTCTCCAGGTATCAGTGTCCCCCTAGAGGTCTTTTGGATGGGGACCTGAGACTCTACAGATGACATCCTTCCTGTTCTCCTCTAGGTATGCATACTTCTACCCTGATTGTGAAGAGGATGAAGAAGTTATGGGGTAAGTGGGCTTTGCAACAAGAGAAAGGCCTTGGCTCTCCAGAGTCGGGTCATTTGGGTTCTAAGGGTCAGGGATGATGCTTGGGTCTCACACTCCTGCTTTCCTTTTTTTTTCTTTTTTTCTTTTTTTCTTTTTTTTTTTGTTATTTCACACTCCTGCTTTCTATACTGATGTCGGAGTATTTCCTGGAGGGTGAGAAGAATTGCATGGGCAGGGTCCTTGCTAGTGGGAATATGGAGGAAGCCTGTGGCCTCTGGTGCCCCCGTGAGACTCTACCCTGATCTCAGCCCATGTCATCCAGGCCTGGTCAGCTGCTCTCCGTTAGAGCCTGAGAAAGGAGTGTGCGGAGCTCCCTGCTCACATGGACCTCACAGCCCTGCTCACTGTGCTCATTTGCATAAGGGCTGGAGATCTTCTTCCTTGCAGTCTCACATGCACGGAGCCTTGAGAGGGGCGGCAAAGGAGAGTCCAGGCCACCGACTGGGCTGTCTGTCTCCTAACCCAGAGCCATCTCCACCCTCCTGGACATACGGATTGAGAAGTTCCCTGAGGATTTTTGCCAGGCATCAGTCCTGTCCATTCTGAAACAAGTGAAGAACTACTTGATTGTCAACATTCCCCATTCAGATGTTGTCATTCGTGTCAATGAACTCCTGACCCAGCTGCAGGCAGAAGTGGCCAGTGACTCAGAGGCCAGCACTGAGGAAGCCTCAGGTAGGTGCTTGACACCCTGTCAGGAGGATTCAGTACCTGGAGAGCTGGGGGGATCCTTGAGAGGCTCCTCTTTGCAGGGGTTGTTACTGGACTCTAGCCTGGGCACATGTCGTTTTGTAGAATACGGTCTGGGATTCCAGGCACACATGATCTCCTCTGTGTTTGGAAAGGCTGAGAAGGAGGTCTCATCCTGGGCATGTTGTCTCCTCCTGCACTCCACTGCCTCTTCCCCTTCTAGAGATGCCTGCATCAGCAGCACATCCTTAGATCTGGGGAGCCGCAAATGCACAGATCTGGAGCTTGAAGTCTGTTAATCAACAACGAAGACAGCTACACCGGAGCTGGAGACCACAACAAGCAACAGAAGTTTCTGTGACACCCGTGAGATGTGGCAGCAGCGGTGGGTCACCACACGGGTTAGCAGCTGTGGATACTGAGTGTCCTCATGTCAGCAGATATTGCAGCTTTTGCACACCTGACTTTGCTGCAGTGGGTCTCCCTCCCCAGGGAATGGCCCTGCCACCCATTTCCCTTCTGCTGCACCATCAGTATCTGCTCTGCAGACAGCACCAGTTCTCTTGTTCCCCACAGAATCCCTCCCGGATTTGAACCCCCAGCATTCTCAGCCCCACAGCCAGCCTCCCCATCCCCTGAGTAACTGTTTTTATTATTCTGGTTATTTTCGATATTGTGTTAGTTTAAGTATTGGTTTTAATAAATTGTTCGTTTGTTTTTCATTGTCTAAGTTGTGGTTGTGATGTCCCCTCAGCATGCTTGTACAGGGCCTAGCAGTTTCCCTAAGCAGACCACACTGGTTCCGTGAGAGGCTACATAGAGACAGACCATCCTGGAGAAAGGGAGGCAAAAGCCACTGCCTTGACAGAGACCAGGTGAATGCCTGAGAGAGGTGCTAGAAATACAGATAGTTGTGGCTGGCTGCCATTTGCTGGGGTCCTAAGAGCTAGGTCATGTGCTTAGAGGTCTGGCTGACCAGGTGTCCTTCAAAGGGTTTCTGCTTTAGTTTCAGGCTCCTGTAGCTGGGTAGCAGCACTATTTCAGGGTCTGATGAGGACAAATTGCAATGTCACCAGGTCCCTGCTTCCCATGTGCACAAGGCTAGGCACACACTCACCATTTCCCATATTAAAGACACAATGTGAAGAGAGGAGTGGCCATAGATTTCAGGGGTGTTTGATGCTATGGACAATGTTTAAACCATGCTGATTTTCTTGAAGTAATCCTTAGCTTTTCTTCAATGTTGGGACAGTCTATGAGTAACAATGTCAAGGTTTTATGTACATTTCCTCCTGTGTTCATGGAATGGCCTGGAATCAACCCAAGTGCCACTCACCATGCTTCTGTCGCTCTCCTCATGACAATTCCATTGATGACTCCTACCAACTCTTGTCCCACATATGTGACCTGGGTCAGCTAAGGTGCTCATCTCCCCAGTGAAGCCAATCAGGATGTGCAGGACTTAGAGCGGCCACTGGCCTGCTCATGAGAGCTTCCGAGGGATGAAGGTAACCCACCCATCAGTCACCATGACATTATTCATGGGCAAAGATCACACAAGTCTCAGTTCTCTACAGGCAAGTGTCCAGACATCAGAGATTCCACATCATAGCTTGGGAGTTGAGCTTCAGCGAAGTGTATGTAGTGTGAGATGGAATGTGTGTGTGTGTGTGGGGGAGGGGGGCTGGTTGTGCAGGAAGTCTGCTGAGAGATCCCCATCCTGCCTGGGCCAGATCAGGCTTCCTGGTGAACATGGAGTCAGAGTGTGCCGCCAGTCCAACAGAGCAGGGGCAGTGGACTGGCTGTGACCAGATAGTACAGGTAATAGAAGATGGTGAAATAGTTGTGGAAATTTAGAGATTTACTTCTAGCCCTATAAAGAGCTAAATTGAAAAGTTCTCTAATTTGGGGTTGTTTTTAACACCCTCAGAGAACTGCAGGGCACCAGTGTCCCTGAGGAGAGCTGAGGCACAGGCCACACATGCTTAGCTCTTCAGGTGTGCAAATCCTGTCAGAGACATGCAAAGCCTAGAGCCATGCTGCCTAATGACCACTCCTGCTGGGCTGGTCCCTGAGCTGAAAAGACCAGCAGCCCTCCCCTCTCCCCTCTCCTGGAGTTGGCTGCACTCTCCAGTGCAGGGGTTGGGGCATCAAGGCTTTGCCTTCTCTCCCTCAGGGAAAGGGATCCAGTCCCAGTGGCTCATGCATAAGCTCCTGTATGATGTCACTTGCATGTGTGCAATGTGGCCACTCCTGCTTCCCTGCCAGACACCTTGGAAGATTTGCCTTTCTTGATTGACTAGGAGGCAGAGGGGATATGTGGGGACTTTTTCTTTCTTTCTTTTTCTTTTTTTTTTCTTTTTTTTTTTTTTTTTTTTGGTTTTTTGGGGCAGTGTTTCTGTGTGTAGTTTTGGTGCATGTCCTGGATCTTGCTCTGTAGACCAGGCTAGCCTCAAATTCACAGAGATCTTGCTGGCTCTGCCTCCTCAGTGCTAGGATTAAAGGCATGTGCTATACTGCCCAGAGAGAGGCATGTGCTACCACTGCCCAGTGAGACTTTTGCTTTTAAGGTGTCCTGGTGATGCTCTGCTTGGTGTCTTCCCACAGCAGCTTCTAACTAAGGGAAAGCAAATATGCCCACCTTCCAGATGGTACAATATCTAGTGTCATCCAAAATAGTTCATAGTGTTTTCAAGTGGACCTCACATCCCCAGCAATGGTGGCTTGGTTTAATGCTAGGAGGTTATTCCTAACCTTCATTGTTTGTGGACACCCTTAAAAGTAACCCTGAAGCTGGGCACAGTGGTGGACTCTTCTCATCCTAGAATTTGGGAGACTGAAGCAGAAGGATCAGGATTTCAAACTCTTGTAATTAGCTCAAGGCCAGCTTGGGCTGCATGAGACCCTATATAAATAAAGTGCACGTGAGGGTGTAGTTCAGTGCTTACCCACTGTGAAGCTGTATCATCCTTACAAACAAACCAAAAAGTGTCCCTGTTATATCTGATGAGGGTTTGCCTCATAGTTCCCCTATCCTCACAGATCCAAGTTTGGAAAAGGTATCCTCTAGTGTGGCCTGACACTTGAAATGGAGAACCCCACACTGGGTGGAGGTTTTGAAAGGACCAGGCAGACACCATAACAGGCTGCTCAGTCTTCTCTCAGAGATCAGGGCCTCAATTTCAGCTTTCTGAGACTGAACAAGTAGTTTCTGAGAGGGCCATGAAAAGAAGACAATCACTGATGCCCCCTGCCTGCAGGGACAGGGAGATAGGACACACCAAGCCTGGGCCCCTGAGCCAGCCCCCACAGTCAATATGTGCAGGTCAGCCAGCCTCCATAGCAGCTCAAGGACAAAGCCTGGATCTTGTCAGGCCTCTCCCAAAATGGATAACTGCAACCCCCAACTAATCTAGCCAATGAAGAGATACTAACATGATTGCCACTTGAATAAACCAATCCTGAGTCTGTTCCTGTGTAGTCTGTGTACCCCCAAGACCCTTCCCCTTGCTTTATTCCCTATAATTACCCTGTCCCCTTGCTACTGATAGTCTCTCCTGCTCTGCTTCTGAGACAGATGGACTGAGAGGCCCAGGTTAACTCACAACAGTAAAGTCTCTTTGCTTTTCCATCGGATTTGGTCTCTTGATGGTCTTTGGAGGACTCTGTGTAAAACATTTTGGAGGTTCCACCAAGATTTCCCAAACCTCCATGACCACCCTCCATTGAGTCTTATGGCACCTATTATCAGGTAACTTTCAGATTTGCCCTGGCAAGGTTTTCAGTTTCTGCTTTCTGTTTCTGGCCATCTGTGGCAGTGGGAGTTCTGTCTGTGAAGCCTGCATAAGATCTATGGTGGATGCTCGGGTGAATCGCAGGTTGGGGTTCCTGGAGGACATCCCAGGCCTCTTCTGGTGGGTGAGGAGACCCTTCTGTTGGGGATTAGATTCCCCTGGTTCCTCTGGAGAGGCTGAGCTGGTCATGACTGCAAACTGATGTCTTGGTCTCGGTCTGTGTTCTAACTGGTACTATGTTACTGTTCTGTTCTTATGTTTTAGAGGACTAGGTCCCCCTGACTGAACTGAGATAATCAGGGAGCTCCTTCTGGGTTGGTCTTGCATACTGCCAGAGAGGCCATCTGTTAGACTGGGCTCACTAACCGTGAGTGAGGTCTCACTGCTGGTATACTAGTACTTATGTCCGTGTCACTGTTACTTGTTTCTGTGTACTAACCTCCCTCATTTCTTGGAAGAGGAGAGAGAGGCACAGCAAGGGCCACCTCCCTCCATAACTCTCTTGCTATCTGGCCTGCAGCATGGGCAGCCAATCTTGGCCTGCAGGAGAGGCCTGCAGCCAGTCAATGGCTCTCACAGAGGGTGGGATTGTGCTCTCTGTGCAGGTCAGTAGAGGTGGGAGCTACAAGAGCTACAGGTGGGTGGCAGGGAGTTGACTGCCTACAAGTGACAAGCTGCTCAATGCCAAACAGAGAATCTGGGATTAATTGTTAATTATTATAGTCATAGGAGTTAACAATTGTTTTTCAACAACACTGGCAGCCATCCCTCTCTTCCTTCTTTTTTTCCTTTTTATTTTTCTTTATTAAGAAGTTTTCTACTTACTCTATGTACCACCCACACAGATCCCACCTCCTCCCTCCTACCACCCCCCAGCCATCCCTCCCAAGCCACCTCACATCCCCGCATCCCCCAAATCAAGGTCTCCCATGGGGAGTCAGCAGAGCTGGCACACTGAGCCTAGGCAGGTCCAAGCCCCTTCCCACTGCACCAAGGCTGTGCAAGGTGTCACACCACAGGCACCGGATCCCCAGAAGCCTGCCCATGCACCAGGGATGGATCCTGATCTCCCTGCCTGGGTGGCCCCCAAACAGTTCAAGCCAAACAACCGTCTTCCATATCCAGAGGGCCCAGTCCAGTCCTATGGGGGCTCCACAGCCACTAGTCTACAGTTCATGGGCTTCCACTAGTGTGGCCAGTCATCTCTACACATCTTCCCATCATGATCTCGACGTCCCCCGCCTGCAGAATCCCTCCTCTCTCTCATTGATTGGATTCCCAGAGCTCAGCCTGGTGCCTGGCCATGGATCTCTGCATCTACCTCCATCAGTCACTGGACAAAGGCTCTATGATGATACTTCGGGTATTCACTAGACCGGTCACCAGAGTAGACCAGTCCAGGCACCCTCTCAACCACTGCCAGCAGTCCAAGGTAGGGTTATCCTTGTGGATTCCTGAGAGCCTCCCTGGCACCCTGCCTCTTCCTATTCCCATGATGTCCTCATCTATCATGGTATCTCCCTCCCTGTCCTCCCATCCTGTCCCTGTTGCAGCTTGACCCTCTCATTTCCCTATGTTCTCATCCCCCACTCCTCGACCTCCGCCACCCCCCAATCCTAGTCCACTCATGTAGATATCTTCCTCTTCTCCTTCACTGGGCCATCCATGTGTCCCTCCTAGGGTCTTTTCCTGTTAGCTATCCTCTCTGGAGCTGCGGGTTGAAGTCTGGCCATCCCTTCCCTCACATCTAGTATCCACTTATGAGTGAGTACATACTATGTTTATCTTTCTGAGTCTGGGTTACCTCACTCAGGATAATATTTTCTAGTTTCATCCATTTGCTTGCAAATTTCATGATATCATTGTTTTTTTTTTGTTTTTTTGTTTTTTTTGTTTTTTTTTTTTTTACTGCTGAGTAGTACTCCATTGTGTATATGTACCACATTTTCTTTATCCATTCTTCAGGTAAGGGGCATCTAGGTTGTTTCCATGTTCTGGCTATTACAAATAGTGCTGCTATGAACATAGTTGAGCATTTGTCCCTGTGGTATGATTGAGCATTCCTTGGGTATATGCCCAAGAGTGGCATAGCTGGGTCTTGAGGAAGATTGATTCCCAATTTTCTGAGAAACCGCCACACTGATTTCCAAAGTGGCTGTACAAGTTTGCATTCCTACCAACAGTGGAGGAGTGTTCCTCTTGCTCCACATTCTCTCCAATATAAGCTGTCTTCAGTGTTTTTGATCTTAGCCATTCTGACAGGTATAAGATGGTATCTCAGAGTTGTTTTAACTTGCATTTCCCTGACGACTAAGGATGTTGAGCAGTTCCTTAGATGTCTTTCAGCCATTTGAGATTACTCTGTTGAGAATTCTCTGTTAAGCTCTGTATCCCATTTTTAAATGGATTGTTCAGTAATTTGAAGTCTAGCTTTTTGAGTTCTTTATATATTTTGGAGATCAGCCCTCTGTCAGATGTGGGGTTGGTGAAGATCTTTTCCCATTCTGTAGGCTGTCGTTTTGTCTTATTGATTGTGCCCTTTGCCCTACAAAAGCTTATCAGTTTCAGGAGGTCCATTTTATTAATTGTTGCTCTCAGTGTCCGTGCTACTGGTATTATATTTAGGAAGTGGTCTCCTGTGCCAATTCATTCAAGATTACTTCCTACTTTCTCTTCTATCAAGTTCAGTGTAACTGGACTTATGTTAAGGTCTTTGATCCACTTGGACTTGAGTTTTGTGCATGATGACAGATATGGATCTATTTGCAATCTTCTGCATGTTGACATCCAGTTATGCCAGCACAATTTGTTGAAGATGCTTTCTTTTTTCCATGGTACAGTTTTGGTTTCTTTGTCAAAAATCATATGTTCATAGGTGTGTGGATTAATGTCAGGGTCTTCAACTCAATTCCGTTGGTCCATGTGTGGGTTTCTATGGCAGTACCAAGTTGTTTTTATTACTACAGCTTTATAATAGAGGTTGAGGTCAGGGATCATAATGCCTCCAGAGGTTGCTTTATTATATAGGATTCTTTTAGCTATCCTAGGTTTTATGTTTTTCCATATGAAGTTAAATATTGTTCTTTCCAGGTCTGTGAAGAATTGTGTTGGGATTTTGATGGGGATTGCATTGAATCTGTAGATTGCTTTTGGTAAGATTGCCATTTTTACTATGTTAATTCTACCTATCCATGAGCGTGGGAGATCTTTCCATTTTCTGATATCTTCTTCAATGTCTTTCTTCAGAGACTTAAAGTTCTTATCAGGTCTTTCACTTGCTTAGTTAGAGTTACCCCAAGACATTTTATATTATTTGTGGCTATTGTAAAGGGTAATATTTCTCTGATTTCTTTCTCAGCCCATTTATCATTTGTATATAGGAGAGCTGCTGATTTTTTTAAAGTTAATCTTGTATCCTGCCGTCTTACTGAAGGAGTTTATCAGCTGTAGGAGATCCATGGTAGAATTTTGGGGGTCACTTATATATCATCTGCAAATAGTGAAAGTTTGACTTCTTCCTTTCCAATTTGTATCCCTTTGATCTTCTTTTGTTGTCTTATTGATCTAGCTAGAACTTCAAGTACTATGTTGAGTAAGTGTGGGGAGAGTGGACAGCCTTCTGTTGTTCCTGATTTTAGTGGAATCACTTTGAGTTTCTCTCCATTGAATTTGATGTTGGCTGTCAGCTTGCTGTAAATTGCCTTTATTATATTTAGGTATGTTCCTTGTATTCCTGATCTCTCTAGAACCTTTATCATGAAGGGGTGTTGGATTTTGTCAAAGGCTTTTTCAGCATCTAATGAGATGATTATGTGGTTTTTTTCTTTCATTTTGTTTATATGGTATATTACATTGACAGATATTCATATGTAGAACCATCCTTGCATCCTTGGGATGAAGCCTACTTGGTCATGGTGGATAATATTTTAGATGTGTTCCTGGATTTGGTTAGCTGTAGATGTAATTCTAAATGGTCTTATTAAATAAGAAACACATACCCAAATGCATAGTTAAAAGCCCAGTGATCAGAGAGCAGTAGCCAAGAGTTAAGATTACCTTCTTAGCATCCAATGCCACTGCCATCCGTCCCCTGAGAAAGAGACCTAATCTCTGTGTGTCCGTATTTTTATTGACTTTCTGTTCTGCCTTCTCATTGATTCTAATCACAACCACATAACTTTTTCATCATTGCCTGTCTATACAGACCTCCAGGTCTCTATGGTATTGAGATTAAAGGCGTGTGTCTCCAAGCTGGCTATGTCCTTGAACACACAGACTCTGCCTGCTGTGTGATCAGATTAACGGCGTGTGCTACCACTGGCAGACTTCTGCTAAATGGCTTACTATTAGCTCTGACCCCCAGGCAAATTTATTTATTAACATACAAGTAAAATCACATTTCAGCACAAAAAAATCACCATATTTCCCCTTTCTATTCTAATAAAAAAAAGTTATAACTAATATAAGAAAAACTGTACAATAAGTAAAATAACTATATATAATATATACAAGCAATAAATACCTAAACAATGTCTAGTTCATTTGCATTTGACAAACTCAGAGAAAATAATTCCATTATCTAGCCTATTTTGGTAAGTCCAAAATGTACCTGATTCACTTTCTATCCTAACTTATATTACTAACAGAACTATTTTATAATGTCTTTCAAATTTATACACTTACACCTCTTTAGTGAGTTTCTTTTCTAAAATTCTTAATAAAGAAAACTATAACTATCTAATCTTTAACTAACTATAACTATAACTAACTAATCTTAACTCCCTCAGAGTCCTAAGAAGGAAATAATATTACCTAAAAAAAATAGGAAGTGCTAACAAGAGACTTCCAAAAAATGTGAGTTGACAGAAACAGCCACCTGCCTGGACAGTCACCTGAGGTTTCTCCACAGCATTGGGGCATCATCTTCAGTGTATCCAACAGACTCATTTGTGAAGTAGGATGTACACAAGGCCAACAGTTTGACCTCACATTTGGTGAGAGCAGTCCATGTACCAGAAATACCTGAATTTCACTAGTGTCTTATCTTGATTCAGGATTTTAAATTCTGGAAATTGTTAATGTTCTTTGAATTCAGCTGTCCATTCTTCTTGGTTGTGTGTGCGTGACTTCATCTTAGCATCCCGTTCTTCTCTGCATCCCATTGTTCTCAGATTGTGGATTGTAGATGTAACCAACCTTCTTATTAAATAAGAAACACAGAACCAATGCAAAGAAGAAAGCCAAGAGGTCAGAGCTAAGAGCTAAAACCTTACCCTTCCTCCTGCAGTGGTCCTACCTCTCCAAACCAGAGCTACCCCTGTGTTAAAGTCTTTATATAGAGTTCCTGTTCTGCCTTCTCATTGGTTGTAAACCCAACCACATGACCGCCTCATCACGGCCTGTCTGTATAGGTCTCCAGGTTTTCCATGATTGGTATTGAGATTAAAGGCATGTGTATCCAATAATGGCTGTATCCCTGAACACACAGAGACTTACTCAGCTCTGCCTACCAAGTGCTAGGATTACAAGTGTACACCACCACTGCTCTGCTTTCCTATGGCTTGCTAATAGCTCTGACCCCCGGGCAACTTTATTTATTAACATACAAATAACATTTTAATACAAATAAAATATCACCATAGTGGATGGCCTATCTCTTTTATTAAATGCCAGTCTACCATTGAAGGGTTAGACTCCATCAGCTTAGTTACTCTTTCAAGAATAACTGTTTCAGTTGCTGTTCCACTGCACATCAGAAGCTATCAGTCAACTGCCAGTTCAGCTGCCTTCAAAGAAAGGGGCACTGTACCTTTTCCGGATTGCAAAGGCCACTTCAGGGATGGTGCCATATTGTCCTGGCCTCAGAAGATGCCTTTTGTTAAAGCCACAACCACACTTGTCTTGGCAAGAATCGGTAGTCCTTTGTTTTGTGTCCTGTCTGTCCATTTTGTCCTGTTTGTCAGCAGTCGATTCGAGGACACTTTGTTGTCCAGTGGCTAACTTTTGCCACAATGAAAGTTAACTCCATATGCAGTTTCTTCAATGCCCATATTTTCACTGAAGTAGATTGGTACTGCCAGGAGCTGACATGTCTCATAGTCATAACAAAAAAGAAAAATTTTCTAAGTTATTGAAACATTTTAAGTGCCATATTCTGTAGATCTCTGAAGGGTTTGAAGATGACCTGTCTATCTAAAATATATCTGCTTGATCTTGAAAACACAACTAATATGACTACAAGTTCTATTGTAATGTCAAACTACTAACTTTCATTTCTTTATATCCTAATAGTTGATAATAATAACATTCAAAGATCAGCAAATTGCATTACATTGTCAAATGAATGATATAAATACAATATCTTGAACAAGATTAGAAGTATACGTATAGCATTTTCTAACAATCTCAATCTCAATATATAATTTGTATACAATATACAAAAGTCCAGTCCAATGTAAAGTATTTAAAACTAGTAATTGTCTTTTAAAAGTAGATTCAATAATCTATCTTTTTATCTATATCGTATCTATATCTTTTCTTTATTTTTTTTCCGAGTAGATTCAACAATCTACCCTCTATTCTACAATTTTGATATTTTTTTTCAAACAAGACCCTTAAATCTAATCTCCTTTGCTTAGCCCTTTTCCTAACCCTTAGCAACAACTTGTAACCAACCCTCCTAAACAATGAAAATTATCCCAGACCCAAAACCCATTAAAAAACCAAAAACCACACCACACACCACCTATTTGGGAATGTGGGCGTTGTATTCTTAAAATTGCTTCCTGCTGAATATGAGCAAAGGCATCTTTATTCTGAAAAGAAAAATTTTGGGTTAATTGTCAAATTCTAGGAAAGGTAGCTATATTCTTTCTTGTCCAGTTTGATCATAATGCCAAAGTTCATGGCTTATCTATAGTCCTTATTCAAGTAGTCTTTAAAACTGGATCATCTCAGCTAGCATCTCAAAATTGCTCTGAGCACTTTGAAGTCCAAAGCTGATCTATAGATGATGTTTGTCAGCTTAGTGGTATTATTATTGTCCACGTGGAATTGTTGTTGTTGTGGGGCCCCGTCTTCTTCCTGGAGACTTCAAATTTAATGTTAGGCCTGTCCATGATTTCCTGCAGAACACTGATAAAGACTTGAACACAAAGACATGTATAGGCAGCTAATTGAAGCCTTTTTTCTAGAATTAGTTAGTAGTCTATATGACTATTAAAACCTTAACAAAGTTTAATATATATATTAACCTTGTAAATTTTGATATAAAATTCATACTTTAAGAAAAGTTTTAAGAATCAGAATAGAATCAAAGAATTGAGATTAGTAGTAATAGAATAATCTCTTAATTAATTTGGTTTTTCTTTAGTCCCATATCAGAAGATGAGTCTTTCTTATGGCATGATACAGGGAGTTTGCATTTTCCTTTTAACAACATGAATGTGTTTAAAGAATGAGAGAACCATTCTTCAACTCCAAAGCCATCTTTAAATTTTTAATTGAACAGGGACTACAAGAAGACCAATACTGTTAAACGTCTTTAGAGAAGAGCAGAAACAAACATTTAGGAAGACTTATGAAATTTTATAGATGATATAGCAATAGGCCATTTTACTGTTTTTCTCAGGAAAATTTTTTAAGATGATTTATCCTTTTTCTTCAGTTGTCTCACTTGTCCAGTGTTCTTCAATTCCTTAGCCTTGATTCTCCTAAAAGATAAAAACAAAAACCTTTCCCAAAGATAAATTTTGGGGAAGTTCCCTTTTGGCAAGTTACATATGATTAAATGAAAAGGCATTTGTTAGTGGTATAAGTTAGTTTAAATTGGATGGTCACGCTGGTTGATGAGCTATCACTTTTTCTAATTAAGAGGTCTCTCTTGTTCAAATCGAACCTTTATCAATTTTGATGGTATCCACAGCTTATCTTCTCCTGTAGAAAAAAAAGCAAAACCTTATCCTCAACGTAACACATATCCTGGTTTCCATTCTGAGGTCAGCACATTCATAAAGTATATAGGCTGATTTAATTCTGTAGTTTTTTTCTATTATCCAATGTCCCTCTGCAGCTGTTGTTCCTTTCTCATTAGCATTGAGAAAATTCAAAGTTAATAGAGCATTATGCAGTCTATTTCTGGGGGTTTTTGTTACCCCTTTCTGTTTATTTAGCATCTCCTTTAGAGTTCTGTTTGATCTTTCTATAACTGCTTGACCTGTAGGATTATGTGGTATTCCTGTAATATGCTTTATATTGTAATAAGCAAAAAACTGTTTCATTTTAACAGAGACATATGCTGGAGAACTGTCAGTTTTAATTTGTGCAGGTATACCCATGATGGCCATAACTTCTAGCAAATGAGCGATGACAGAATCAGCTTTTTCAGAACTCAAAGCAGTTGCCCACTGAAATCCTGAATAAGTATCGATGGTATGGTGTACATATTTCAATTTTCCAAATTCTGCAAAGTGAAACACATCCATCTGCCAGATTTCATTCCTCTGAGTACCCTTTGGGTTACATCCTGCTGGTAATGGCGTCTGATTGTAAAAGGAACAAGTAGGGCATTCCTTAAAATTTTCTTGGCTTGTTGCCAGGTTATGGAAAAATCCTTTTTTAAACCTTTACTATTGACATGATGTTTTTATGAAATTCTGGGGCCTCCAGCACATT
Organism: Peromyscus eremicus; assembly: GCF_949786415.1. Taxonomy (NCBI): domain Eukaryota; kingdom Metazoa; phylum Chordata; class Mammalia; order Rodentia; family Cricetidae; genus Peromyscus; species Peromyscus eremicus. Next base: position 126,170,581 of record NC_081420.1, read on the forward strand.
TCCTATCAATAATTTATCAATCTCATCATTACCTTGTGCTAGAGGGCCTGGCAGAGCAGTATGGGATTGGATGTAAGTTATATATAAGGCATGACTCCTTTTCCTGATTGTATCTTGTAACTGAATAAATAGTGAAGTTACTTATGTCTCAAAATGTAATACCACTCTTTCAGCATACTGAGAGTCAGTAACTATGTTGAGAGGTTCTGAAAATTCCATTAATACCAACAGAAATGCATACAATTCTGATTTTTGAACTGAATTATAAGGACTTTGAACCACTTTACTTAAATTTTCTGATTTGTAACCTCCCTTTTATTGTTTGTTTGCATCTGTATAAAATGTACAACTCCAGATATGTGTTTTTCCCATACAATTCGAAGCAAGATCCAATCAGCTCTCTTTATAAGATCAATTCTATTGCTTTTGGGATATTTGCTGTTAATTTCCCCCCCAAAAAAATTACTGCAAGCTCTTTGCCAAGGTTCACTTTCTGCCCATAATTTTTCAATGTTCTCCTTAGTTAAAGGTATGACAATTTCTGCGGAGTCTATTCCTACTAATTGACAAAGTCTCAATTTTCCTTTCAAAATCAAGTCAGAGATTTTTTTCCACATAAATTTTAAATTTTTTATTCAGTTTATTTGGTAAAAATATCCATTCCAATATAATATCTTCCCTCTGCATTAATATTCCTGTAGGAGAATGCCTAGAAGGTAAAATAACCAAAATGCAATCCAGCTTTGGATCGATATGATCCACATGTCCTTCATGTACTTTCTCTTCTACCAAGGCCAAATCTTTCTCAGCTTCAGGTGATAATTCCCTTGGACTATTTAAGTCATTGTCACCTTCTAAGGTTTTGAACAAATTACTCACTTCATCATTTTTTTACCCCAACAATAGTTCTTAGATGAGAAATGTCTCCAAATAATCTTTGAAAGTCATTAAGAGTCTGTAGTCAATCTCTCCTAATTTGCACCTTTGGCGTCTAATTTTTTGTAGACCTATTTTATATCTTAAATAATTAATAGAATCTCCTCTTTGTATCTTTTCAGGAGCAATTTGTAATCCCCAGCAAGGCAAAATTTTCTTTACTTCTTCAAACATTCTTTCTAAAGTATCTGCATTTGAGTCAGCTAGTAAAATATCATCCATATAATGATCAATTATAGATTTAGGAAATTTTTTATGTATCATTTCCAATGGCTGTTGTACAAAATATTGGCACAGGGTTCGGCTATTCAACATTCCCTGTGGGAGAACCCTCCATTGAAATCTTTTAGCCGGTTGAGTTTATTGTAAGTAGGCACCGTGAAGGCAAATCTTTCTCTGTCTTTTTCTTGTAAGGATATTGAAAAGAAACAGTCTTTTAAATCAATAACTATAAGAAGCCATCCTTTTGGTAACAGAGTAGGCAAAGGAATTCCAGATCGTAGAGAGCCCATTGGCTGAATTACTTTGTTAACTGCTCTAAGGTCTGTTACCATTCTCCATTTACCGGATTTCTTTTTAATAACAAATACAGGAAAATTCCAAGGGCTTATTGATTCTTCAATATGCTGAGCATTTAACTGTTCTTCTACCAGCTCTTCTAAAGCCTGGAGTTTCTCTGTTGTTAAAGGCCATTGCTGAACCCATACAGGCTTGTCTGTTAACCATTTTAAAGGTAGAGCTGTTGGTGTCTTTGGAAGATCATCAGTTGTTGTGCACTGTTCTTGTATAATATGGATGGCTGGTGACCACTCATTAGAATAATACCTTCTAATATTTCTCTCAGTAACATGTGCTAGTTTATGATTTGTTTCTGAGGTTGGAGGGATGTTAATCTGAGTATTCCATTGTTGCAACAGGTCTCAACCCTACAGGCTCATACCTATGTTAGCCACATATGGTTTTAATTTTCCTCTCTGTCCTCTGGACCTATACATTTGAGCCATCTTGCACTCTGTTTCACTTGAGATAATGTTCCAGTTCCTAACAGTTGAACGTTTACCTCCTGAAGAGGCCAAGTTGGATGCCAAAATTCTGGTGCAATTATGGTCATGTCAGCACCTGTGTCTCCCAGAACAGACAGCAAAACACCATTTATTCTTATTGTTAGTTTATTCCAATAGGCATTTGGTTATTTAATTGCTCTGAGTAGGGGTTTCCTCTATGACTGCAGGAAAGGTCTGAACTGGATTTGCTGTGGGGGCCTGCCTGAGGCCCCTCTGGGAGTTTCCTGAAGACTGAGGCAAAGGATTACCTTGCCTGTCCCTTGTTGTTCTACATTGGTTGGTCCAGTGTTTTCCCTTACCATACCTTCTGAATAATCTGGAAGGAAGGGGGCATTCTGTTGCCATTGTTCCTTGAAGAAACATTGTTTCTGGGAATGCCCTGTTTATAGTCCCTTTACTAATGTCCTTGCTTTTCACATCCAAAACATCTGATATTCCTCAAACCTCTTGAAATTGTTTTTCCTATCCACATATCATCATAGTCATAAGCCTCAACATTAAACGTGTCTCTAATCCAATCTTCCAAGGATGCAGATCTTGCCTTTAATGAGCTGATTATTCTCTTGCATGCTGCATTCATGTTCTCAAAAGTCAAAGATTCGATTATTATCTGGCTAGCTTCTGAATTCAGGACCATTCTCTTTACTGCTGAAGTCAGTCTTTGTAAGAAATCTGTGAAGGATTCTTTTGGACCCTGTATAATCTTTGTAAATGACTCAGTTTTCTTTCCTGGTTCTTCAACTCTGTCCCATGTATTCAAGGCTACCATTCGACATAGAATTAGGGTTTGGATATCATATAAACATTGTGTTTGTATTGCAGCATATTGGCCTTCTCCAACAAGCTGATCCTGGGAGGTGTGTATACCTTTAGCCCTCCATTCATTTTCTCTGTTTTCAGCTTCCTCTCTCCCCCACCCCCCCCGGAGCTTAGGACCAAACCCATGGCCTTGAGCGCTCTACCACTGAGCTAAATCACCAACCTTAGCTTCCTCTTTGAACCACATTTGCTACTACAGCTGTGCCCTGGGTTCCAGAACAACATTTACCAGCTCTTGCCAGTCCTGTGGTATGATCTTATTATAAGTTGACCAGGAGTTTAACATTTGCTTTGTAAATGGGGAAATGCATGCCATAAGATATTATTGCCTCCTTAAACCTTCTTAAATCTAACATTTCAATGGGAGTCCAAATATTTTGTGCATTCACTTGACCAGGTAGCTGCTGTATGGTTACCAGATAAATTAAGGGTAATTGTGCGAAAACAGGCTTTCTTTCTCTAACCTTATAATCCAATCATGAAACAATTTCACCATTAATTTTTTTCTATCTGAATCTGAATTTCTCTATAATTCATTTTAACAGGTTTAACAGGTTTTTCTAAAGCTTTTATCCTGGCACTCAAATTGACTATCTTTTTAAAAAGTAAAATAAGGATAAGGAAAGTAATAATGTGCATAATCCCATCAACATTAAACTTCTCATATAGTTGTTCCATTTTCAGACTGCCTAAAATTTTATCAAACAAAGACCAACTTTGTTCCAATATATACATAATACCCATTTTTTTTAATATGGAAATTTTTTTCTTTTAAATAGTTTTTTCCTTTAAATATCTGATATCTTAATTGACTTAACAAGTCTGCATAGAACAGTAGAAATCTGAGGGAATTTCAAAACAGCTACATAGTGTCCAAGGTGGGAATCCAGAGAGAGAGAGAGAGAGAGAGAGAGAGAGAGAGAGAGAGAGAGAGAGAAAGAAAGAAAGAAAGAAAGCGTAGCCACAAGTTCTGGCTAAAAGCTTAAATCCAGCCACGTGTTCCCACTTGAGCCAAGTCGAGCCTGGGCTCTGGCTTCCTTAAGTTCTGACCACGTGCACTGGCATTTCAGCTGAAAGCAGCTCTATCTGCAGCTCTGTGTAGCTATTGCAATTACAGTCGAGTGCACCTGACCAGTAGCTCCAGCAGGCCTGAGTTGTTTGTAGCACCAGCTGCAGGTAACCACTTGTAGCTACTGTTGGTCGGGCCTGGGGCCTAAGCTGAGCCAGTCCCAGGCAAGGAACTGGGCCCGCTGAGGCGGGGAGCTGGGCAGGGGTACTTAGCCAAGCCCAGCCAAATGGATTAATGATTTCTTGCCATGTTGGGTGCCAAATGTAGATGTAACAGTCTTATTAAATAAGAAACACAGAGCCAAATGCGGAGTTAAAAGCCCAGGAAGTCAGAGCAGTAGCTAAGAGCTGATACTAAAAACCCTTTCTTACCCTTCACTGCCACTGCTGTGCTTCCCCTCAGAAGGAGGCCTACTTCCTGTGTGTCTGTCTTTTTATTGACTTTCTGTTCTGGCTTCTTATTGGTTGTAAACCCAACCACATGACCTACTTGTCACTGCCTGTCTATACAGACCTCTAGATCTCTATGGTTGGTATTGAGATTAAAGGCATGTGTCTTCATGCTGGCTGTATCCTTGAACACACAGAGATCTGCCTGTCATGTGATCAGGATTAAAGGTGTGTGCCACCACCACCCAGCTTCTGCTATGGCTTGCTATTAGCTGTGACCCCCAGGCAACTTTATTTATTAACATACAAATAAAATCACATTTCAGTACAAATGAAGTATCACCATAACTTGTTAGTAAAAACTACAAAGTAAACTCTCAGGGACAAGTATTCTGTAAGAGTCTCACTTGGCAAAGACTTGGTCAGCTTAATCGGTGAATGACAACACCTGTAGATTGTAAAAAGCCCTGGCTATCTCTTAAAGGGATAGCTACAAGGGTTACAAGGGAAGAAATTAAACCAACAAGAGATTTAAGGAAAAGGCAAAGAATATGTGTACTATTTTATGTGATTAATAATATCTGGACATGATTAGTCAGTTATCAGCCTTTTTCTGTTAATCACCTGAATCTCAGGACCTATACGTAATTAGTCTACTGAACCCAAAATCTTGCATTAAAAACTGGTGTAGAAATAAATACAAAGTGTTAATTGCTTTTTGAATCAGAGTGGGGAGGTGCTGGTTGAGGAAGCTTAGGGCAACACAGGTGCTATTGTTTTCTTGAAGGACTAAGATACACCAAGGCCAGACACCTGCACTATCACTTCTGCTTCACTACAGTTCTTCTGAAGGGTTTTGATCTAACAAGGCCAGGAACTTGTATTTCCACTCTGTGAAAGTTCTGTGAGGACACTTTGTCTGCCCAACTTTGCCTTGTCAATGGCTAAGGATGGAGAACAAGACCTCTAAGTGTCTACAGTCCACATGGAACAATAGACCTAGTTATGAAGCATATTTAGTATGTTTCTAATCATAAAAATTGTACAGTTAAATAAGAAACCATCTTCTAGACTATCCACAGTTATGTGTGCCCATAAGATTGAGATGCAATCATGAGATTACATGTACACATTACATGGAGATGCACGGTAAATGGGGAGAATCATAGCTGTTATTGCACAAGAAGTTTACAACAAGAGACAGCCAGTTCACTCAAAAGGCAGTAATTCCATAATGCCTTATGTGATGGTTTCCTCCAACAGAACCATTGGTTGTGATAGGTTGACCTTCTGAACACAAGTTGGCCTTAGCCTTGTCAATGGCTAAGGATGGAGAACAAGACCTCTAAGTGTCTACAGTCCACATGGAACAATAGACCTAGTTATGAAGCATATTTAGTATGTTTCTAATCATAAAAATTGTACAGTTAAATAAGAAACCATCTTCTAGACTATCTAGACTATCCACAGTTATGTGTGCCCATAAGATTGAGATGCAATCATGAGATTACATGTACACATTACATGGAGATGCACGGTAAATGGGGAGAATCATAGCTGTTATTGCACAAGAAGTTTACAACAAGAGACAGCCAATTCACTCAAAAGGCAGTAATTCCATAATGCCTTATGTGATGGTTTCCTCCAACAGAACCATTGGTTGTGATAGGTTGACCTTCTGAACACAAGTTGGCACCTGCTGTTTAATCCCATGATCTTTTGCTACCAGCAGCTCTCAATATATGAAGAAGGAGAAGGAGAAGGATGCATGAGAGAGTATGGCTCAGTGCCCTGTTGCCTCATCTGAGTAGTGGACCCTAGAGTCCCTCACAACTACTGGCTGTTTTTGTTGTTATTTTCAGATACAGTCTCCTGTAGCCCAAGCTGGCCTTGAACTTGCTATGTAGGTGAGGCTGGCTTTGAGCTTCTGATCCTCCTGCCACCATTTCCTGGGTGCTGAGAACATAGATGTGCACCACCATGTCTGATTTCTGTAGTGCTGGAGATTCAACACTCTACAGACTGAGCCACATCCCCAGCCCCTCACTGGTTATTTTTGTGTTTCCCTCTGCTTCTACATGCCATAGTCCCCATGTATTCTTGAGTGTGGGTTTTGTTTTGTTTTGGTACTGGGGATCCAACCTGGGGTCTTGAGCATGCTAGGCTAGTACTTTCACACTCAACTACACCCCTAGGCCCCCAGGTGTTCTTTTGGACACTTAGGTATAGGGACAGTCCAGGACACCCTGGCCTGAGGATTG